>NC_135015.1:2360115-2365115 GCF_051020955.1 Megalopta genalis | reverse complement strand
GTTTGTTAGTTTGTTTGTTATTTAGTTTGTTTGTTCGTTAGTTAGTTAGTTAGTTAGTTTGACAGGTTTCTTTGTTTGTTTGTTAGTTTGTTTGTTTGTTTGTTTGTTTCTTTGTTAGTCAGTTATTTAGTTTATTTGTTAGATTGTTTGTGTGTTTGATTGATTGTTTTGTTTGTTTGTTAGTTAGTTTGTTGGTTTGTTAGTTAGTTAGTTTGTTTGTTTGTTCGATTGTTAGTTAGTTAGTAAGTTAGTTGGTTTGTTTGTTCGTTAGTTAGTTAGTAAGTTGGTTTGTTTGTTAGTTAGACTCTTTGTATGTATGTCAGTTAGTTAGTTAGTTAGTTAGTTAGTTTGTTTGTTAGTTTGTTTGTATGTTTGTTTGTTTGTTTGTTTGCTTGTTTGTTTGTTTGTTTGTTTGTTCGTTTGTTAGTTAGTTAGTTATTTAGTTTGATAAGTTTCCTTGTTTGTTTGTTTGTTCGATTGATTGTTTGTTTGTTTGATTGATTGTTAGTTTGTTTGTTAGTTTGTTTTATGTTTGATTGATTGGTTTGTTTGTTTCTTAGTTAGTTTGTTTGTTTGTTTGTTAGTTAATTAGTTAGTTTGTTTGTTCGTTTGTTAGTTAGTTAGTTAGTTAGTTTGATAGGTTTCTTTGTTTGTTTGTTTGTTTGTGTGTTTGTTCGTTTGTTAGTTAGTTAATTAGTTAGTTTGATAGGTTTCCTTGTTTGTTTGTTTGTTCGATTGATTGTTTGTTTGTTTGTTTGATTGTTAGATTGTTTGTTAGTTTGTTTGTATGTTTGATTGATTGGTTTGTCTGTTTCTTAGTTAGTTTGTTTGTTTGTTAGTTAATTAGTTAGTTTGTTCGTTCGTTTGTTAGTTAGTTAGTTAGTTTGATACGTTTCTTTGTTTGTTTGTTAGTTAGTTAGTTTGTTTGTTTGTTTGTTTGTTTGTTTGTTAGTCAGTTAGTTAGTTTGTTTGTTAGTTTGTTTGTATGTTTGATTGATTGGTTTGTTTGTTTCTTAGTTAGTTTGTTTGTTAGTTAGTTAGTTAGTTAGTTAGTTTGTTTGTTTTGTTAGTTAGTTAGTTAGATTGTTTGTTTATTTGTTTGTTTCTTTGGTTTGTTTGTTAGTTAGTTAGTTTGTTTGTGAGGTAGTTAGTTTGTTTGTTTTGTTACTTAGTTAGTTTGTTTGTTTGTATGATTGGCTTGTTTGTTTGTTAGTTAGTGTGTTTGTTAGTCAGTTAGTTTGTTTGTTAGTTAGTCTCGTTTGTTTTGTTAGTTGGTTAGTTAGTTAGTTAGTTAGTTTGTTTGTTTGATTGGTTTGTTTGTTTGTTAGTTAGTTAGTTTGTTTGTTAGGTAGTTAGTTTGTTTGTTTTGTTACTTAGTTAATTTGTTTGTTTGTTAGCTTGTTAGTTTGTTTGTTAGTTTGTTAGTTTGTTTGTTTGTTTGTTTGTTAGTTAGTTAGTTAGTTTGTTTGTTTGTTCGTTTGTTAGTTAGTAAGTTAGTTGGTTTGATTGTTCGTTAGTTAGTTAGTAAGTTGGTTTGTTTGTTAGTTAGACTGTTTGTATGTATGTCAGTTAGTTAGTTAGTTAGTTAGTTAGTTTGTTTGTTAGTTTGTTTGTATGTTTGTTTGTTTGTTTGTTTGATAGTTAGTTAGTTTGTTTGTTTTGTTAGTTAGTTAGTTAGATTGTTTGTATATTTGTTTGTTTGTTTGGTTTGTTTGTTTGTTAGTTAGTTAGTTTGTTTGTGAGGTAGTTAGTTTGTTTGTTTTGTTACTTAGTTAGTTTGTTTGTTCGTTGGCTTGTTTGTTTGATTGGCTTGTTTGTTTGTTAGTTTGTGTGTTTGTTAGTCAGTTAGTTTGTTTGTTAGTTAGTCTGTTTGTTTTGTTACTTAGTTAGTTAGATTGTTTGCTTATTTGTTTGTTTGATTGGTTTGTTTGTTTGTTAGTTAGTTAGTTTGCATGTTAGGTAGTTAGTTAGTTTGCTTTGTTACTTAGTTATTTTGTTTGTTTGTTAGCTTGTTTGTTTGATTGGCTTGTTTGTTTGTTTGTTTGTTAGTTTGTGTGTTTGTTAGTCAGTTAGTTTGTTTGTTAGGTAGTTAATTTGTTTGTTTTGTTACTTAGTTAATTTGTTTGTTTGTTAGCTTGTTAGTTTGTTTGTTAGTTTGTTAGTTAGTTAGTTTGTTTGTTTGTTTGTTTGTTAGTTAGTTAGTTAGTTAGTTTGTTTGTTCGTTTGTTAGTTAGTTAGTAAGTTAGTTGGTTTGTTTGTTCGTTAGTTAGTTAGTAAGTTGGTTTGTTTGTTAGTTAGACTCTTTGTATGTATGTCAGTTAGTTAGTTAGTTAGTTAGTTAGTTTGTTTGTTAGTTTGTTTGTATGTTTGTTTGTTTGTTTGTTTGCTTGTTTGTTTGTTTGTTTGTTTGTTCGTTTGTTAGTTAGTTAGTTATTTAGTTTGATAAGTTTCCTTGTTTGTTTGTTTGTTCGATTGATTGTTTGTTTGTTTGATTGATTGTTAGTTTGTTTGTTAGTTTGTTTTATGTTTGATTGATTGGTTTGTTTGTTTCTTAGTTAGTTTGTTTGTTTGTTTGTTAGTTAATTAGTTAGTTTGTTTGTTCGTTTGTTAGTTAGTTAGTTAGTTAGTTTGATAGGTTTCTTTGTTTGTTTGTTTGTTTGTGTGTTTGTTCGTTTGTTAGTTAGTTAATTAGTTAGTTTGATAGGTTTCCTTGTTTGTTTGTTTGTTCGATTGATTGTTTGTTTGTTTGTTTGATTGTTAGATTGTTTGTTAGTTTGTTTGTATGTTTGATTGATTGGTTTGTCTGTTTCTTAGTTAGTTTGTTTGTTTGTTAGTTAATTAGTTAGTTTGTTCGTTCGTTTGTTAGTTAGTAAGTTAGTTTGATACGTTTCTTTGTTTGTTTGTTAGTTAGTTAGTTAGTTTGTTTGTTTGTTTGTTTGTTTGTTAGTCAGTTAGTTAGTTTGTTTGTTAGTTTGTTTGTATGTTTGATTGATTGGTTTGTTTGTTTCTTAGTTAGTTTGTTTGTTAGTTAGTTAGTTAGTTAGTTAGTTAGTTAGTTTGTTTTGTTAGTTAGTTAGTTAGATTGTTTGTTTATTTGTTTGTTTCTTTGGTTTGTTTGTTAGTTAGTTAGTTTGTTTGTGAGGTAGTTAGTTTGTTTGTTTTGTTACTTAGTTAGTTTGTTTGTTTGTTAGCTTGTTTGTTTGATTGGCTTGTTTGTTTGTTAGTTAGTGTGTTTGTTAGTCAGTTAGTTTGTTTGTTAGTTAGTCTCGTTTGTTTTGTCAGTTGGTTAGTTAGTTAGTTAGTTAGTTTGTTTGTTTGATTGGTTTGTTTGTTTGTTAGTTAGTTAGTTTGTTTGTTAGGTAGTTAGTTTGTTTGTTTTGTTACTTAGTTAATTTGTTTGTTTGTTAGCTTGTTAGTTTGTTTGTTAGTTTGTTAGTTTGTTTGTTTGTTTGTTTGTTAGTTAGTTAGTTAGTTAGTTTGTTTGTTTGTTTGTTTGATTGGTTTGTTTGTTTGTTAGTTAGTTAGTTTGTTTGTTTGTTAATTAGTTAGTTAGTTTGTTCGTTTGTTAGTTAGTTAGTTAGTTTGATAGGTTTCTTTGTTTGTTTGTTAGTCTGTTTGTTGGTTTGTTTATCTGTTTGTTTGTTTGTTAGTCAGTTTGTTTGTTAGTTAGTTAGTTTGTTTGTTTGTTTGTTGTTTGTTTGTTGTTTGTTTGTTTGTTTGTTTGTTAGTTTGATAGTTTGTTCGTTTGTTTGTTTGTTTGTTTGTTAGTTTGTTTGTTTGTTCGTTTGATTGTTCGTTTGTTTGTTCGTTTGTTTCTTTCTTTGTTTGTTAGTTTGTTTGTTTGGTTGATTGTTTGTTAGTTTGTTTGTATGTTTGATTGATTGGTTTGTTTGTTTCTTAGTTAGTTAGTTTGTTTGTTTGTTCGTTTGTTAGTTAGTTAGTAAGTTAGTTGGTTTGTTTGTTCGTTAGTTAGTTAGTAAGTTGGTTTGTTTGTTAGTTAGTCTGTTTGTATGTATATCAGTTAGTTAGTTAGTTAGTTTGTATGTTTGATTGATTGGTTTGTTTATTTCTTAGTTAGTTAGTTTGTTTGTTAGTTAATTAGTTAGTTTGTTTGTTCGTTTGTTAGTTAGTTAGTTAGTTTGATAGGTTTGTTTGTTTGTTTGTTACCTTGTTTGTCTGTTTGTTTATCTGTTTGTTTGTTTGTTCGTTCGTTAGTTAGTTAGTTAGTTAGATAGTTTGATAGGTTTCCTTGTTTGTTTGTTTGTTCGATTGATTGTTTGTTTGTTTGATTGATTGTTAGTTTGTTTGTTATTTTGTTTGTATGTTTGATTGATTGGTTTGTTTGTTTCTTACTTAGTTTGTTTGCTTGTTAGTTAGTTAGTTTGTTTGTTTGTTCGTTTGTTAGTTAGTTAGTTAGTTTGATAGGTTTCTTTGTTTGTTTGTTAGTTTGTTTGTTGGTTTGTTTCTTTGTTTGTTTGTTAGTTAGTTAGTTAGTTTGTTTGTTTGTTTGTTAGTTTGTTTGTTTGTTAGTTAGTTTGTTTGTTTGTTAGTTAGTTTGTTTGTTCGCTTGTTTGTTTGTTTGTTCGTTTGTTAGTTAGTTAGTTAGTTAGTTTGATAGGTTTCCTTGTTTGTTTGTTTGTTCGATTGATTGTTTGTTTGTTCGATTGATTGTTTGTTTGTTCGATTGATTGTTTGTTTGTTTGATTGATTGTTTGTTTGTTTGATTGGTTTGTTTGTTTGTTTGTTAGGTAGTTAGTTTGTTTGTTTTGTTACTTAGTTAGTTTGTTTGTTTGTTACCTTGTTTGTTTGTTTGTTAGCTTGTTTGTTTGATTGGCTTGTTTGTTTGTTTGTTTGTTAGTTTGTGTGTTTGTTAGTCAGTTAGTTTGTTTGTTAGTTAGTCTGTGTGTTTTGTTAGTTGGTTAGTTAGTTAGTTAGTTAAATAGTTAGGTTGTTTGTTTGGTTGTCTGTTAGTTTGTTTGTTTGATGTTTGTTTATTTGTT
>NC_135015.1:2342615-2355115 GCF_051020955.1 Megalopta genalis | reverse complement strand
TTCGTTTGTTAGTTAGTTAGTTAGTTAGTTTGATAGGTTTCTTTGTTTGTTTGTTTGTTTGTTTGTTTGTTCGTTTGTTCGTTTGTTCGTTTGTTCGTTTGTTCGTTTGTTGTTTGTTGTTTGTTGTTTGTTGTTTGTTGTTTGTTGTTTGTTGTTTGTTGTTTGTTGTTTGTTGTTTGTTGTTTGTTGTTTGTTGTTTGTTGTTTGTTGTTTGTTGTTTGTTGTTTGTTTTTTGTTGTTTGTTGTTTGTTGTTCGTTTGTTCGTTTGTTCGTTTGTTCGTTTGTTCGTTTGTTCGTTTGTTCGTTTGTTCGTTTGTTCGTTTGTTCGTTTGTTCGTTTGTTCGTTTGTTCGTTTGTTCGTTTGTTCGTTTGTTCGTTTGTTCGTTCGTTCGTTTGTTTGTTTGTTTGATTGTTTGTTTGTTTGTTCGTTTGTTAGTTAGTTAGTTAGTTAGTTTGATAGGTTTCCTTGTTTGTTTGTTTGTTCTATTGATTGTTTGTTTGTTTGATTGATAGTTAGTTTGTTTGTTCGTTTGTTAGTTAGTTAGTTAGTTTGATAGGTTTCTTTGTTTGTTTGTTAGTTAGTTTGTTTGTTCGTTTGTTTGTTTGCTTGCTTGTTTGTTTGTTTGTTTGTTAGTTTCTTTGTTTGTTTGTTAGTTTGTATGTTTGTTTGTTTGTTAGTTAGCTTGTTTGTTTGTTAGTTAGTTTGTTTGTTCGCTTGTTTGTTTGTTTGTTCGTTAGTTAGTTAGTTAGTTAGTTAGTTTGATAGGTTTCCTTGTTTGTTTGTTTGTTCGATTGATTGTTTGTTTGTTCGATTGATTGTTTGTTTGTTCGATTGATTGTTTGTTTGTTTGATTGATTGTTTGTTTGTTTGATTGGTTTGTTTGTTTGTTTGTTAGGTAGTTAGTTTGTTTGTTTTGTTACTTAGTTAGTTTGTTTGTTTGTTACCTTGTTTGTTTGTTTGTTAGCTTGTTTGTTTGATTGGCTTGTTTGTTTGTTTGTTTGTTAGTTTGTGTGTTTGTTAGTCAGTTAGTTTGTTTGTTAGTTAGTCTGTTTGTTTTGTTAGTTGGTTAGTTAGTTAGTTAGTTAAATAGTTAGTTTGTTTGTTTGGTTGTCTGTTAGTTTGTTTGTTTGATGTTTGTTTATTTGTTAGTTAGTTTGTTTGTTTGTTAGTTAGTTAGTTTGTTTGTTCGTTTGTTTGTTTGTTTGATTGTTTGTTTGTTTGCTTGTTTGTCTGTTTGTTTGTTTGTTTGTCTGTTTGTTTGTTTGTTTGTTACTTAGTTAGTTAGTTAGTTTGTTTGTTTGTTCGTTTGTTAGTTAGTTAGTTAGTTTGATAGGTATCTTTGTTTGTTAGTTAGTTTGATAGGTTCTCTGTTTGTTTGTTAGTTTGTTTGTTTGTTCGTTTGTTTGTTTGTTTGTTTGTTCGTTTGTTTGTTTGTTTGTGTGTTTGCTTGTATGTTTGTTTGTTTGTTTGTTTGTTTATTCGTTTGTTAGTTAGTTAGTTAGTTAGTTAGTTAGTTTGATAGGTTTCCTTGATTGTTTGTTCGATTGATTGTTTGTTTGTTTGATTGATTGTTAGTTTGTTTGTTAGTTTGTTTGTATGTTTGATTGATTGGTTTGTTTGTTTATCTGTTTGTTTGTTTGTTTGTTAGTTTGTTTGTTCGTTTGTTTGTTTGTTTGTTTGTTTGTTGGTTCGTTCGTTCGTTCGTTTGATAGGTTTCCTTGTTTGTTTGTTTGCTCGATTGATTGTTTGTTTGTTCGTTTGTTTGTTTGTTTGTTTGTTTGTTCGTTAGTTAGTTAGTTAGTTAGTTTGTTAGGTTTCCTTGTTTGTTTGTTTGTTCGATAGATTGTTTGTTAGTTTGATTGATTGTTAGTTTGTTTTTTAGTTTGTTTGTATGTTTGATTGATTGGTTTGTTTGTTTCTTAGTTAGTTTGTTTGTTTGTTATTTAATTAGTTAGTTTGTTTGTTCGTTTGTTAGTTAGTTAGTTAGTTAGTTTGATAGGTTTCCTTGTTTGTTTGTTTGTTCTATTGATTGTTTGTTTGTTTGATTGATAGTTAGTTTGTTTGTTCGTTTGTTAGTTAGTTAGTTAGTTTGATAGGTTTCTTTGTTTGTTTGTTAGTTAGTTTGTTTGTTCGTTTGTTTGTTTGCTTGCTTGTTTGTTTGTTTGTTTGTTTGTTAGTTTCTTTGTTTGTTTGTTAGTTTGTATGTTTGTTTGTTTGTTAGTTAGTTTGTTTGTTTGTTAGTTAGTTTGTTTGTTCGCTTGTTTGTTTGTTTGTTCGTTTGTTAGTTAGTTAGTTAGTTAGTTTGATAGGTTTCCTTGTTTGTTTGTTTGTTCGATTGATTGTTCGTTTGTTTGATTGATTGTTAGTTTGTTTGTTCGTTTGTTAGTTAGTTAGTAAGTTAGTTGGTTTGTTTGTTCGTTAGTTAGTTAGAAAGTTGGTTTGTTTGTTGGTTAGTCTGTTTGTATGTATGTCAGTTAGTTAGTTAGCTAGTTAGTTTGTTTGTTAGTTTGTTTGTATGTTTGATTGATTGGTTGGTTTGTTTGTTAGTTAGTTTGTTGTTTTTAATTAGTTAGTTTGTTTGTTCGTTTGTTAGTTAGTTAGTTAGTTTGATAGGTTTCTTTGTTTGTTTGTTTGTTTGTTTGTTAGTCAGTCATTCAGTTGGTTTATTTGTTAGATTGTTTGTATGTTTGATTGATTGGTTTGTTTGTTTGTTAGTTAGTTTGTTTATTTGTTAGTTAGTTAGTTAGTTTGTTTGTTCGTTTGTTAGTTAGTTTGTTTGTTTGTTCGTTTGTTAGTTAGTTTGTTTGTTTGTTCGTTTGTTAGTTATTTAGTAAGTTAGTTGGTTTGTTTGTTAGTTAGTCTGTTTGTATGTATGTCAGTTAGTTAGTTAGTTAGTTTGTATGTTTGATTGATTGGTTTGTTTGTTTCTTAGTTAGTTTGTTGTTTTTTAATTAGTTAGTTCGTTTGTTCGTTTGTTAGTTAGTTAGTTAGTTAGTATGATATGTTTCTTTGTTTGTTTGTTTGTTCGATTGATTGTTTGTTTGTTTGATTGATTGTTAGCTTGTTTTTTAGTTTGTTTGTATGTTTGATTGTTTGGTTTGTTTGTTTCTTAGTTAGTTTGTTTGTTTGTTAGTTTGTTAGTTTGTTTGTTTGTTCGTTTGTTAGCTAGTTAGTAAGTTAGTTAGTTTGTTTGTTTGTTAGTTAGTTAGTAAGTTGGTTTGTTTGTTAGTTAGTCTGTTTGTATGTATGTCAGTTAGTTAGATAGTTAGTTAGTTTGTTTGTTAGTTAGTTTGTTTGCTTGTTTGCTTGTTAGTTTTTTTGTTTGTTAGTTAGTTTGTTTGTAAGTTTGTTCGTTTGTTAGTTAGTTAGTTAGTTAGTTTGATAGGTTTCCTTGTTTGTTTGTTTGTTCGATTGATTGTTTGTTTGTTTGTTTGTTTGTATGTTTGTCATTTATATAGTTAGTTAGTTTGTTAGTTTTTTTGAATGTTTTATTGATTGGTTTGTTTGTTTCTTAGTTAGTTAGTTAGTTTGTTTGTTTTGTTAGTTAGTCAGTTAGATTGTTTGTTTATTTGATTGTTTGATTGGTTTGTTTGTTTGTTAGTTAGTTTGTTTGTTTGTTTGTTAGTTTGTTTGTTTGTTTGTTTGTTTGTTTGTTAGTCAGTTTGTTGTATGTTTGATTGATTGGTTTGTTTGTTTCTTAGTTAGTTAGTTTGTTTGTTAGTTAATTAGTTAGTTTGTTTGTTCGTTTGTTAGTTAGTTGGCTAGTTTGATAGGATTCTTTGTTTGTTTGTTAGTTTGTTTGTTTGTTTGTTTGTTAGTCAGTTAGTTAGTTTATTTGTTAGACTGTTTGTATGTTTGACTGATTGGTTTGTTTGTTTGTTAGTTAGTTAGTTTGTTTGTTAGTTAGTTATTTTGTTTGTTTGTTCGTTTATTAGTTAGTTAGTAAGTTAGTTGGTTTTTTTTTCGTTAGTTAGTTAGTAAGTTGGTTTGTTTGTTAGTTAGTCTGTTTGTATGTATGTCAGTTAGTTAGTTAGTTAGTTAGTTTGTTTGTTAGTTTGTTTGTTAGTTCGTTTGTTAGTTTGTTTGTTAGTTTGTTTGTATGTTTGATTGATTGGTTTGTTTGTTTCTTAGTTAGTTTGTTGTTTTTTAATTAGTTAGTTTGTTTGTTCGTTTGTTAGGTAGTTATTTAGTTTGATAGGTTTCTTTGTTTGTTTGTTTGTTCGTTTGTTTGTTAGTTAGTTTGTTTGTTAGTTAGTTAGTTTGTTCGTTTGTTTGTTTGTTTGTTAGTTAGTTAGTTAGTTAGTTTGTTTGTTTGTTTGTTCGATTGATTGTTTGTTTGTTTGATTGATTGTTAGTTTGTTTGTTAGTTTGTTTGTATGTTTGATTGATTGGTTTGTTTATTTCTTAGTTAGTTTGTCTGTTTGTTAGTTAGTTAGTTAGTTTGTTTGTTCGTTAGTTAGTTAGTTAGTTAGTTTGATAGGTTTCTTTGTTTGTTTGTTAGTTTGTTTGTTTGTTTGTTTGTTTGTTAGTCAGTTAGTTAGTTTATTTGTTAGATTGTTTGTATGTTTGATTGATTGGTTGGTTTGTTTGTTAGTTAGTTTGTTTGTTTGTTTATCTGTTTGTTTGTTTGTTCGTTTGTTAGTTAGTTAGTTAGTTTGATAGGTTTCTTTCTTTGTTTGTTAGTCAGTTAGTTAGTTTATTTGTTAGATTGATTGTATGTTTGATTGATTGGTTCGTTTGTTTGTTAGTTAGTTTGTTTGTTTGTTTGTTAGTTAGTTTGTTTGTTTGTTAGTTAGTTAGTGTGTTTGTTTGTTTGTTCGTTTGTTAGTTAGTTAGTAAGTTAGTTGGTTTGTTTGTTCGTTAGTTAGTTAGTAAGTTGGTTTGTTTGTTAGTTAGTCTGTTTGTATGTATGTCAGTCAGTTAGTTAGCTAGTTAGTTTGTTTGTTAGTTTGTTTGTATGTTTGATTGATTGGTTTGTTTGTTTGTTAGTTAGTTTGTTGTTTTTTAATTAGTTAGTTTGTTTGTTCGTTTGTTAGTTAGTTAGTTAGTTTGATAGGTTTCTTTGTTTGTTTGTTTGTTTGTTAGTAAGTTAGTTGGTTTATTTGTTAGATTGTTTGTATGTTTGATTGATTGTTAGTTTGTTTGTTTCTTAGTTAGTTTGCTTGTTTGTTAGTTAATTAGTTAGTTTGTTTGTTCGTTTGTTAGTTAGCAAGTTAGTTTGATAGGTTTCTTTGTTTGTTTGTTAGTTTGTTTGTTCGTTTGTTTGTTTGTTAGTCAGTTAGTTCGTTTGATTGTTCGTTTGTTAGTTAGTTAGTAAGTTAGTTGGTTTGTTTGTTCGTTAGTTAGTTAGTAAGTTGGTTTGTTTGTATGTATGTCAGTTAGTTAGTTAGTTAGTTAGTTTGTTTGTTAGTTTGTTTGTTAGTTTGATTGTTAGTTTATCTGTATGTTTGATTGATAGGTTTGTTTGTTTCTTAATTAGTTTGATTGTTTTTTAATTATGTTTGTTTGTTTGTTCGTTTGTTAGTTTGTTAGTTAGTTTGATAGGTTTGTTTGTTTGTTTGTTTGTTTGTTTGTTTGTTTGTTAGTCAGTTAGATGGTTTATTTGTTAGATTGTTTGTACGTTTGATTGATTGGTTTGTTTGTTTGTTAGTTAGTTTGTTTGTTTGTTAGCTAGTTAGTTTGTTTGTTTGTTCGTTTGTTAGTTAGTTAGTAAGTTAGTTGGTTTGTTTGTTCGTTAGTTAGTTAGTAAGTTGGTTTGTTTGTTAGTTAGTCTGTTTGTATGTATGTCAGTTAGTTAGTTAGTTAGTTTGTATGTTTGATTGATTGGTTTGTTTGTTTCTTAGTTAGTTTGTTTGTTTGTTAGTTAATTAGTTAGTTTGTTTGTTCGTTTGTTAGTTAGTTAGTTTGATAGGTTTCTTTGTTTGTTTGTTAGTTCGTTTGTTTGTTTGTTTGCTTATCTGTTTGTTTGTTTGTTCTTTCGTTAGTTAGTTAGTAAGTTGGTTTGTTTGTTAGTTAGTCTGTTTGTATGTATGTCAGTTAGTTAGTTAGTTAGTTTGTATGTTTGATTGATTGGTTTGTTTGTTTCTTAGTTAGTTTGTTTGTTTGTTAGTTAATTAGTTAGTTTGTTTGTTCGTTTGTTAGTTAGTTAGTTTGATAGGTTTCTTTGTTTGTTTGTTAGTTCGTTTGTTTGTTTGTTTGCTTATCTGTTTGTTTGTTTGTTCTTTCGTTAGTTAGTTAGTTAGTTAGTTAGTTTGATAGGTTTGATTGTTTGTTTGTTTGCTCGATTGATTGTTTGTTTGTTTGTTCGATTGATTGTTTGTTTGTTTGTTTGTTTGTTCGATTGATTGATTGTTTGTTTGATTGATTGTTAGTTTGTTTGTTTCTTAGTTAGTTTGATTGTTTGTTAGTTAATTAGTTAGTTTGTTTGTTCGTTTGTTAGTTAGTAAGTTAGTTTGATAGGTTTCTTTGTTTGTTTGTTTGTTAGTTTGTTTGTTCGTTTGTTTGTTCGTATGTTTGTTCGTTTGTTTGTTTGTTAGTCAGTTAGTTTGTTAGTTTGTTTGTTCGTTTGTTTGTTCGTTTGTTTGTTCGTTTGTTTGTTCGTTAGTTAGTTAGTAAGTTGGTTTGTTTGTATGTATGTCAGTTAGTTAGTTAGTTAGTTAGTTTGTTTGTTAGTTTGTTTGTTAGTTTGATTGTTAGTTTATCTGTATGTTTGATTGATTGGTTTGTTTGTTTCTTAATTAGTTTGTTTGTTTCTTAATTAGTTTGTTTGTTTGTTCGTTTGTTAGTTTGTTAGTTAGTTTGATAGGTTTCTTTGTTTGTTTGTTTGTTTGTTAGTCAGTTAGTTGGTTTATTTGTTAGATTGTTTGTATGTTTGATTGATTGGTTTGATTGTTTGTTAGTTAGTTTGATTGTTTGTTAGTTAGTTAGTTTGTTTGTTTGTTCGTTTGTTAGTTAGTTAGTAAGTTAGTTGGTTTGTTTGTTCGTTAGTTAGTTAGTAAGTTGGTTTGTTTGTTAGTTAGTCTGTTTGTATGTATGTCAGTTAGTTAGTTAGTTAGTTAGTTAGTTTGTTAGTTTGTTTGTATGTTTGATTGATTGGTTTGTTTGTTTCTTAGTTAGTTTGTTTGTGAGTTAGTTAATTAGTTAGTTTGTTTGTTCGTTAGTTAGGTAGTTAGTTAGTTTGATAGGTTTCTTTGTTTGTTTGTTAGTTTGTTTGTTTGTTTGTTTGTTTATTAGTCAGTTAGTTAGTTTATTTGTTAGATTGTTTGTATGTTTGATTGATTGGTTTGTTTGTTTGTTAGTTAGTTTGTTTGTTTGTTAGTTAGTTAGTTTGTTTTTTTGTTCGTTTGTTAGTTAGTTAGTAAGTTAGTTGGTTTGTTTGTTCGTTAGTTAGTTAGTAAGTTGGTTTGTTTGTTAGTTAGTCTGTTTGTATGTATGTCAGTCAGTTAGTTAGCTAGTTAGTTTGTTTGTTAGTTTATCTGTATGTTTGATTGATTGGTTTGTTTGTTTCTTAATTAGTTTTTTTTTTTTAATTAGTTTGTTTGTTTGTTCGTTTGTTAGTTTGTTAGTTAGTTTGATAGGTTTCTTTGTTTGTTTGTTTGTTAGTCAGTTAGTTGGTTTATTTGTTAGATTGTTGTATGTTTGATTGATTGGTTTGATTGTTTGTTAGTTAGTTTGATTGTTTGTTAGTTAGATAGTTAGTTTGTTTGTTCGTTTGTTAGTTAGTTAGTAAGTTAGTTGATTTGTTTGTTCGTTAGTTAGTTAGTAAGTTGGTTTGTTTGTTAGTTAGTTTGTTCGTTTGTTTGTTAGTTAGTTAGTTAGTTAGTTTATTTGTTTGTTTGTTTGTTTGTTCGATTGATTGTTTGTTTGCTTGATTGATTGTTAGTTTGTTTGTTAGTTTGTTTGTATGTTTGATTGATTGGTTTGTTTGTTTCTTAGTTAGTTTGTTTGTTTTTTAATTAGTTAGTTTGTTTGTTCGTTTGTTAGTTAGTTAGTTAGTTTGATAGGTTTCTTTGTTTGTTTGTTAGTTTGTTTGTTCGTTTGTTTGTTTGTTAGTCAGTTAGTTTGTTTGTTTGTTCGTTTGTTAGTTAGTTAGTAAGTTAGTTGGTTTGTTTGTTCGTTAGTTAGTTAGTAAGTTGGTTTGTTTGTATGTATGTCAGTTAGTTAGTTAGTTTGTTTGTTCGTTTGTTAGTTAGTTAGTAAGTTAGTTGGTTTGTTTGTTCGTTAGTTAGTTAGTAAGTTGGTTTGTTTGTTAGTTAGTCTGTTTGTATGTATGTCAGTTAGTTAGTTAGTTAGTTTGTATGTTTGATTGATTGGTTTGTTTTTTTGTTAGTTAGTTTGTTTGTTTGTTAGTTAATTAGTTAGTTTGTTTGTTCGTTTGTTAGTTAGTTAGTTAGTTAGATAGGATTCTTTGTTTGTTTGTTAGTTTGTTTGTTAGTTTGTTTATCTGTTTGTATGTTTGTTAGTTAGTTTGTTTGTTAGTTAGTTTGTTTGTTCGTTTGTTTGTTAGTTAGTTTGTTTGTTCGTTTGTTTGTTTGTTCGTTTGTTTGTTTGTTTGTTTGTTTGTCAGTTAGTTAGTTAGTTAGTTAGTTAGTTAGTTAGTTTGTTTGTTTGTTCGATTGATTGTTTGTTTGTTTGATTGATTGTTAGTTTGTTTGTTAGTTTGTTTGTATGTTTGATTGATTGGTTTGTTTATCTGTTTGTTTGTTTGTTAGTTAGTTTGTTTGTTAGTTAGTTAGTTTGTTCGTTTGTTAGTTTGTTTGTTTGTTTGTTTATTAGTCAGTTAGTTAGTTTATTTGTTAGATTGTTTGTATGTTTGATTGATCGGTTTGTTTGTTTGTTAGTTAGTTAGTTAGTTTGTTTGTTAGTTAGTTAGTTTGTTTGTTTGTTCGTTTGTTAGTTAGTTAGTAAGTTAGTTGGTTTGTTTGTTCGTTAGTTAGTTAGTAAGTTGGTTCGTTTGTTAGTTAGTCTGTTTGTATGTATGTCAGTTAGTTAGTTAGTTAGTTTGTATGTTTGATTGATTGGTTTGTTTGTTTGTTAGTTAGTTTGTTTGTTTGTTAGTTAATTAGTTAGTTTGTTTGTTCGTTTGTTAGTTAGTTAGTTAGTTTGATAGGATTCTTTGTTTGTTTGTTAGTTAGTTTGTTTGTTTGTTAGTTAATTAGTTAATTTGTTTGTTCGTTTGTTAGTTAGTTAGTTAGTTTGATAGGATTCTTTGTTTGTTTGTTAGTTAGTTTGTTTGTTTGTTTATCTGTTTGTTTGTTTGTTAGTTAGTTTGTTTGTTAGTTAGTTAGTTTGTTCGTTTGTTTGTTTGTTAGTTAGTTAGTTAGTTAGTTTGTTTGTTTGTTTGCTTGTTCGATTGATTGTTTGTTTGTTTGATTGATTGTTAGTTTGTTTGTTAGTTTGTTTGTATGTTTGATTGATTGGTTTGTTTGTTTCTTAGTTAGTTTGTTTGTTAGTTAGTTAGTTAGTTTGTTTGTTCGTTAGTTAGTTAGTTAGTTAGTTTGATAGGTTTCCTTGTTTGTTTGTTCGATAGATTGTTTGTTTGTTTGATTGTTTGTTTGTTCGTTTGCTTGTTAGTTAGTTTGTTTGTTAGTTAGTTAGTTTGTTAGTTTGTTAGTTTGTTAGTTTGTTTGTTTGTTTGTTCGTTAGTTAGTTAGTTAGTTAGTTAGTATGATATGTTTCCTTGTTTGTTTGTTTGTTCGATTGATTGTTTGTTTGTTTGATTGATTGTTTGTTTGTTTGATTGATTGTTAGTTTGTTTGTTAGTTTGTTTGTATGTTTGATTGATTGGTTTGTTTGTTTCCTAGTTAGTTTGTTTGTTTGTTAGTTAGTTATTTAGTTTGTTTGTTTCGTTAGTTAGTTAGTTAGATTGTTTGTTTATTTGATTGTTTGATTGGTTTGTTTGTTTGTTAGTTAGTAAGTTTGTTTGTTAGGTAGTTAGTTTGTTTGTTTTGTTACTTAGTTAGTTTGTTTGTTTCTTTGTTTCTTTGTTCGATTGATTGTTTCTTTGTTCGATTGATTGTTTGTTTGTTTGATTGATTGGTTGTTTGTTTGTTTGTTTGTTGTTTGTTTGTTGTTTGTTTGTTTGTTCGTTTTTTCGTTTGTTCGTTTGTTCGTTTGTCCGTTTGTTCGTTTGTTCGTTTGTTCGTTTGTTCGTTTGTTCGTTTGTTCGTTTGTTCGTTTGTTTGTTTGTTTGTTTGTTCGTTCGTTCGTTAGTTAGTTAGTTAGTTAGTTTGATAGGTTTCCTTGTTTGTTTGTTCGATTGATTGTTTGTTTGTTTGATTGTTTGTTTGTTTGTTTGTTTGATTGTTTGTTTGTTTGTTAGTTAGTTAGTTTGTTAGTTAGTTAGTTTGTTAGTTTGTTAGTTTGTTAGTTTGTTTGTTTGTTTGTTCGTTTGTTAGTTAGTTAGTTAGTTAGTATGATAGGTTTCCCTGTTTGTTTGTTTGTTCGATTGATTGTTTGTTTGTTTGATTGATTGTTAGCTTGTTTTTTAGTTTATTTGTATGTTTGATTGATTGGTTTGTTTGTTTCTTAGTTAGTTTGTTTGTTTGATAGTTAGTTAGTTTGTTTGTTTGTTCGTTTGTTAGTTAGTTAGTAAGTTAGTTGGTTTGTTTGTTCGTTAGTTAGTTAGTAAGTTGGTTTGTTTGTTAGTTAGTCTGTTTGTATGTATGTCAGTTAGTTAGATAGTTAGTTAGTTTGTTTGTTAGTTTGTTTGTATGTTTGTTTGTTCGTTTGTTTGTTTGTTTGCTTGTTTGCTTGTTAGTTTGTTCGTTTGTTAGTTAGTTTGTTTGTTAGTTAGTTTGTTTGTTCGTTTGTTAGTTAGTTAGTTAGTTTGATAGGATTCTTTGTTTGTTTGTTAGTTTGTTTGTTTGTTTGTTTATCTGTTTGTTTGTTTGTTAGTTAGTTAGTTTGTTAGTTAGTTTGTTTGTTCGTTTGTTTGTTCGTTTGTTTGTTTGTTTGCTTGTTTGCTTGTTAGTTTGTTTGTTTGTTAGTTAGTTTGTTTGTTAGTTAGTTTGTTTGTTCGTTTGTTAGTTAGTTAGTTAGTTTGATAGGTTTCTTTGTTTGTTTGTTAGTTTGTTCGTTTGTTCGTTTGTTCGTGTGTTCGTTTGTTCGTTTGTTCGTTTGTTCGTTTGTTCGTTTGTTCGTTTGTTAGTTTGTTTGTTTGTTTGTCTGTTCGTTTGTTCGTTTGTTCGTTTGTTCGTTTGTTCGTTTGTTCGTTTGTTCGTTTGTTAGTTAGTTAGTTAGTTAGTATGTTATGTTTCCTTGTTTGTTTGTTTGTTCGATTGATTGTTTGTTTGTTTGATTGATTGTTAGTTTGTTTGTTAGTTTGTTTGTATGTTTGATTGATTGGTTTGTTTGTTTCTTAGTTAGTTTGTTTGTTTGTTAGTTAATTAGTTAGTTTGTTTGTTCGTTTGTTAGTTAGTTAGTTTGATAGGTTTCTTTGTTTGTTTTTAGTTAGTTAGTTTGTTTGTTTGTTTGTTAGTCAGTTAGTTAGTTTATTTGTTAGATTGTTTGTATGTTTGATTGATCGGTTTGTTTGTTTGTTAGTTAGTTTGTTTGTTTGTTAGTTAGTTAGTTTGTTTGTTTGTTTGTTTGTTAGTTAGTTTGTTTGTTAGTTAGTTTGTTTGTTTGTTTGTTTGTTTGTTTGACTGTTTGTTTGTTCGTTCGTTCGTTTGTTTGTTTGTTAGTTAGTTTGTTTGTTAGTTAGTTTGTTTGTTCGTTCGTTTGTTTGTTTGTTTGATTGTTTGTTTGTTCGTTTGTTTGTTCGTTTCTTAGTTAGTTAGTTAGTTAGTTAGTTTGATAGGTTTCCTTGTTTGTTTGTTTGTTCGATTGATTGTTTGTTTGTTTGATTGATTGTTTGTTTCTTTGTTTGTATGTTTGTCAGTTATATAGTTAGTTAGATTGTTAGTTTGTTTGAATGTTTGATTGATTGGTTTGTTTGTTTCTTAGTTAGTTAGTTAGTTTGTTTGTTTTGTTAGTTAGTTAGTAAGTTAGTTGGTTTGTTTGTTCGTTAGTTAGTTAGTAAGTTGGTTTGTTTGTTAGTTAGTCTGTTTGTATGTATGTCAGTTAGTTAGTTAGTTAGTTAGTTTGTTTGTGAGTTTGTTTGTATGTATGATTGATTGGTTTGTCTGTTTCTTAGTTAGTTTGTTTGTTTGTTAGTTAATTAGTTAGTTTGTTTGTTCGTTTGTTAGTTAGTTAGTTAGTTTGATAGGTTTCTTTGTTTGTTTGTTAGTTTGTTTGTTTGTTTGGTTGTTTGTTTGTTTGTTTGTTAGTCAGTTAGTTAGTTTATTTGTTAGATTGTTTGTATGTTTGATTGATTGGTTTGTTTGTTTGTTTGTTCGTTCGTTCATTCGTTCGTTTGTTTGTTTGTTTGTTTGTTAGTTTGTTTGTATGTTTGATTGATTGGTTTGTTTGTTTCTTAGTTAGTTTGTTTGTTAGTTAATTAGTTAGTTTGTTTGTTCGTTTGTTAGTTAGTTAGTTAGTTTGATAGGTTTCTTTGTTT
>NC_135015.1:2332615-2337615 GCF_051020955.1 Megalopta genalis | reverse complement strand
AGTTAGTTTGATAGGTTTCTTTGTTTGTTTGTTGGTTTGTTTGTTTTTTGTTTATCTGTTTGTTTGTTTGTTAGTTAGTTTGTTTGTTAGTTAGTTTGTTTGTTCGATTGTTTGTTTGTTTGTTTGTTCGTTTGTTTGTTTGTTTGATTGTTTGTTTGTTTGTTTGATTGTTTGTTTCTTTGTTTGTTTGTTTATTTGTTTGTTTGTTTGTTTGTGTGTTTGTTCGTTTTTAGTTAGTTATTTAGATAGTTTAATAGGTTTCCTTGTTTGTTTGTTTGTTCGATTGATTGTTAGTTTGTTTGTTAGTTTGTTTGTATGTTTGATTGATTGGTTTGTTTGTTTCTTAGTTAGTTTGTTTGTTTGTTAGTTAATTAGTTAGTTTGTTTGTTCGTTTGTTAGTTAGTTGGTTAGTTTGATAGGTTTCCTTGTTTGTTTGTTCGATTGATTGTTTGTTTGTTTGATTGATTGTTAGTTTGTTTGTTAGTTTGTTTATATGTTTGATTGATTGGTTTGTTTGTTTCTTAGTTAGTTTGTTTGTTTGTTAGTTAATTAGTTAGTTTGTTTGTTCGTTAGTTATTTATTTAGTTAGTTTGATAGGTTTCTTTGTTTGTTAGTTAGTTTGTTTGTTTGTTGTTTGTTGTTTGTTGTTTGTTGTTTGTTGTTTGTTGTTTGTTGTTTGTTTGTTGTTTGTTTGTTGTTTGTTGTTTGTTGTTTGTTGTTTGTTGTTTGTTGTTTGTTGTTTGTTGTTTGTTGTTTGTTGTTTGTTGTTTGTTGTTTGTTGTTTGTTGTTTGTTGTTTGTTGTTTGTTTGTTTGTTTGTTGTTTGTTTGTTTGTTTGTTTGTTTGTTTGTTTGTTGGTTTGTTTGTTCGTTTGTTAGTTAGTTAGTTAGTTAGTTTGATAGGTTTCCTTGTTTGTTTGTTTGTTCGATTGATTGTTTGTTTGTTTGAATGATTGTTAGTTTGTTTGTTAGATTGTTTGTATGTTTGATTGATTGGTTTGTTTGTTTGTTCGTTTGTTTGTTAGTTAGTATGTTAGTTGGTTTGTTTGTTCGTTAGTTAGTTAGTAAGTTGGTTTGTTTGTTAGTTAGTCTGTTTGTATGTATGTCAGTTAGTTAGTTAGTTAGTTAGTTTGTTTGTATGTTTGATTGATTGGTTTGTTTGTTTCTTAGTTAGCTTGTTTGTTTGTTAGTTAATTAGTTAGTTTGTTTGTTCGTTTGTTAGTTAGTTAGTTAGTTTGATATGTTTCTTTGTTTTTTTGTTAGTTTGTTTGTTTGTTTGTTTATCTGTTTGTTTGTTTGTTAGTTAGTTTGTTTGTTAGTTAGTTAGTTTGTTTGTTTGTTTGTCTGTTTGTTTGATTGATTGTTAGTTTGTTTGTTAGTTTGTTTGTATGTTTGATTGATTGGTTTTTTTGTTTCTTAGTTAGTTAGTTTGTTTCTTAGTTAATTAGTTAGTTTGTTTGTTCGTTTGTTAGTTAGCTAGTTAGTTTGATAGGTTTCTTTGATTGTTAGTTAGTTAGTATGTTTGTTTGCTTGTTTGTTTGTTTGTTTGTTTGTTTGTTAGTTAGTTCGTTTGTTCGTTTGTTCGTTTGTTCGTTTGTTCGTTTGTTCGTTTGTTCGTTTGTTCGTTTGTTCGTTTGTTCGTTTGTTCGTTTGTTCGTTTGTTCGTTTGTTCGTTTGTTCGTTTGTTCGTTTGTTCTTGTATTCGTTTGTTCGTTTGTTCGTTTGTTCGTTTGTTCGTTCGTTCGTTCGTTTGTTTGTTCGTTCGTTCGTTTGTTTGTTTGTTGGTTTGTTTGTTCGTTCGATCGTTCGTTCGTTCGTTTGTTTGTTTGTTTGATTGTTTGTTTGTTTGTTCGTTTGTTAGTTAGTTAGTTAGTTAGTTAGTTTGATAGGTTTCCTTGTTTGTTTGTTTGTTCTATTGATTGTTTGTTTGTTTGATTGATAGTTAGTTTGTTTGTTCGTTTGTTAGTTAGTTAGTTAGTTTGATAGGTTTCCTTGTTTGTTTGTTTGTACGATTGATTGTTTGTTTGTTTGATTGATTGTTAGTTTGTTTGTTAGTTTGTTTGTATGTTTGATTGATTGGTTTGTTTGTTTCTTAGTTAGTATTTTTTATTATTTATTGTTAATTAGTTAGTTCGTTCGTTCGTTTGTTAGTTAGTTAGTTAGTTTGATAGGTTTCTTTGTTTGTTTGTTAGTTTGTTTGTTGGTTTGTTTATCTGATTGTTTGTTTGTTAGTTAGTTTGTTAGTTAGTTAGTTAGTTTGTTTGTTTGTTTGTTGTTTGTTTGTTTGTTTGTTAGTTAGTTAGTTTGTTTGTTTGTTTGTTTGTTAGTTTGTTTGTTTGTTTGTTCGTTTGATTGTTCGTCTGTTTGTTCGTTTGTTTGTTTGTTTGTTTGTTTGTTTGTTCGTTTGTTTGTTTGTTTGATTGTTTGTTTGTTTATCTGTTTGTTTGTTTGTGAGTTAGTTTGTTTGTTAGTTAGTTAGTTAGTTAGTTAGTTAGTTAGTTTGTTTGTTTGTTAGTTAGTTTGTTTGTTTTGATAGTTAGTTAGATTGTTTGTTTATTTGTTTGTTTGTTTGGTTTGTTTGTTTGTTAGTTAGTTAGTTTGTTTGTGAGGTAGTTAGTTTGTTTGTTTTGTTACTGAATTAGTTTGTTTGTTTGATTGGCTTGTTTGCTTGTTTGTTTGTTAGTTTGTGTGTTCGTTAGTCAGTTGGTTTGTTTGTTAGTTAGTCTGTTTGTTTTGTTACTTAGTTAGTTAGATTGTTTGTTTATTTGTTTGTTTGATTGGTTTGTTTGTTTGTTAGTTAGTTAGTTTGTATATTAGGTAGTTAGTTAGTTTGCTTTGTTACTTAGTTATTTTGTTTGTTTGTTAGCTTGTTTGTTTGATTGGCTTGTTTGTTTGTTTGTTTGTTAGTTTGTGTGTTTGTTAGTCAGTTAGTTTGTTTGTTAGTTAGTCTGTTTGTTTTGTTAGTTGGTTAGTTAGTTAGTTAGTTTGTTAGTTAGTTTGTTTGTATGTTTGATTGATTGGTTTGTTTGTTTCTTAGTTAGTTTGTTTGTTTATTAGTTAATTAGTTAGTTTGTTTGTTCGTTAGTTAGTTAGTTAGTTAGTTTGATAGGTTTCTTTGTTTGTTTGTTAGTTTGTTTGTTTGTTTGTTTGTTAGTTAGTTAGTTAGTTTATTTGTTAGATTGTTTGTATCTTTGATTGATTGGATTGTTTGTTTCTTATTTAGTTTGATTGTTTGTTAGTTAATTACTTAGTTTGTTTGTTCGTTTGTTAGTTAGTTAGTTAGTTTGATAGGTTTCTTTGTTTGTTTGTTAGTTTGTTTGTTTGTTTGTTTGTTTATCTGTTTGTTTGTTTGTTAGTTAGTTATTTAGTTTGATAGGTTTCTTTGTTTGTTAGTTAGTTAGTTTGTTTGTTTGTTTGTTTATCTGTTTGTTTGTTTGTGAGTTAGTTTGTTTGTTAGTTAGTTTGTTTGTTAGTTAGTTAGTTAGTTAGTTTGTTAGTTAGTTTGTTTGTTTGTTTGTTAGTTAGTTTGTTTGTTTTGATAGTTAGTTAGATTGTTTGTTTATTTGTTTGTTTGTTAGGTATGTTTGTTTGTTAGTTAGTTAGTTTGTTAGTTAGTTTGTTTGTTCGTTTGTTTGTCTGTTTATTTGCTTGCTTGTTTGTTTGTTTGTTAGTTAGTTTGTTTGTTTTTTTGTTTGTATGTTAGTTAGTTTGTTCGTTTGTTAGTTAGTTAGTTAGTTAGATACGTTTCTTTGTTTGTTTGTTAGTTAGTTAGTTTGTTTGTTTGTTTGTTTGTTTGTGAGTCAGTTAGTTAGTTTATTTGCTACATTGTTTGTATGTTTGATTGATTGGTTTGTTAGTTTGTTAGTTAGTTAGTTTGTTTGTTAGTTAGTTAGTTTGTTTGTTAGTTTGTTTGTATGTTTGATTGATTGGTTTGTTTGTTTATAGTAAGTTTGTTTGTTTGTTTGTTAGTTAATTAGTTAGTTTGTTTGTTCGTTTGTTAGTTAGTTAGTTAGTTTGACAGGTTTCTTTGTTTGTTTGTTTGTTTGTTTGTTTGTTTGTTTCTTAGTCAGTTAGTTGGTTTATTGGTTAGATTGTTTGTATGTTTGATTGATTGGTTTGTTTGTTTCTTAGTTAGTTTGTTTGTTTGTTAGTTAATTAGTTAGTTTGTTTGTTCGTTTGTTAGTTAGTTAGTTAGTTAGTTTGATAGGATTCTTTGTTTGTTTGTTCGTTTGTTCGTTTGTTCGTTTGTTCGTTTGTTCGTTTGTTCGTTTGTTCGTTTGTTCGTTTGTTAGTTAGTTAATTAGTTTGTTTGATAGGTTTCCTTGTTTGTTTGTTTGTTCGTTTGTTAGTTAGTTAATTAGTTTGTTTGATAGGTTTCCTTGTTTGTTTGTTTGTTCGATTGATTGTTTGTTTGTTTGATTGATTGTTAGATTGTTTGTTAGTTTGTTTGTATGTTTGATTGATTGGTTTGTCTGTTTCTTAGTTAGTTTGTTTGTTTGTTAGTTAATTAGTTAGTTTGTTTGTTCGTTAGTTAGTTAGTTATTTAGTTTGATACGTTTCTTTGTTTGTTTGTTAGTTAGTTAGTTTGTTTGTTTGTTAGTCAGTTAGTTAGATTATTTGTTAGATTATTTGTATGTTTGATTGATTGGTTTGTTTGTTTGTTAGTTAGTTTGTTTGTTTGTTAGTTAATTAGTTAGCTTGTTTGTTCGTTTGTTAGTTAGTTAGTTTGATAGGTTTCTTTCTTTGTTTGTTAGTTAGTAAGTTGGTTTGTTTGTTAGTTAGACTGTTGTATGTATGTCAGTTAGTTAGTTAGTTAGTTAGTTTGTTTGTTTGTTAGTTTGTTTGTATGTTTGTTTGTTTGTTTGTTTGTTAGTTTGTTTGTTTGTTTGTTAGTTAGTTTGTTTGTTCGCTTGTTTGTTTGTTTGTTTGTTTGATTGTTTGATTGTTTGTTTGTTCGATTGATTGTTTGTTTGTTTGATTGATTGTTAGTTTGTTTGTTAGT
>NC_135015.1:2322615-2327615 GCF_051020955.1 Megalopta genalis | reverse complement strand
TAGCTAGTTAGTTTGATAGGTTTCTTTGATTGTTAGTTAGTTAGTATGTTTGTTTGCTTGTTTGTTTGTTTGTTTGTTTGTTTGTTAGTTAGTTCGTTTGTTCGTTTGTTCGTTTGTTCGTTTGTTCGTTTGTTCGTTTGTTCGTTTGTTCGTTTGTTCGTTTGTTCGTTTGTTCGTTTGTTCGTTTGTTCGTTTGTTCTTGTATTCGTTTGTTCGTTTGTTCGTTTGTTCGTTTGTTCGTTTGTTCGTTCGTTCGTTCGTTTGTTTGTTCGTTCGTTCGTTTGTTTGTTTGTTGGTTTGTTTGTTCGTTCGATCGTTCGTTCGTTCGTTTGTTTGTTTGTTTGATTGTTTGTTTGTTTGTTCGTTTGTTAGTTAGTTAGTTAGTTAGTTAGTTTGATAGGTTTCCTTGTTTGTTTGTTTGTTCTATTGATTGTTTGTTTGTTTGATTGATAGTTAGTTTGTTTGTTCGTTTGTTAGTTAGTTAGTTAGTTTGATAGGTTTCCTTGTTTGTTTGTTTGTACGATTGATTGTTTGTTTGTTTGATTGATTGTTAGTTTGTTTGTTAGTTTGTTTGTATGTTTGATTGATTGGTTTGTTTGTTTCTTAGTTAGTATTTTTTATTATTTATTGTTAATTAGTTAGTTCGTTCGTTCGTTTGTTAGTTAGTTAGTTAGTTTGATAGGTTTCTTTGTTTGTTTGTTAGTTTGTTTGTTGGTTTGTTTATCTGATTGTTTGTTTGTTAGTTAGTTTGTTAGTTAGTTAGTTAGTTTGTTTGTTTGTTTGTTGTTTGTTTGTTTGTTTGTTAGTTAGTTAGTTTGTTTGTTTGTTTGTTTGTTTGTTAGTTTGTTTGTTTGTTTGTTCGTTTGATTGTTCGTCTGTTTGTTCGTTTGTTTGTTTGTTTGTTTGTTTGTTTGTTCGTTTGTTTGTTTGTTTGATTGTTTGTTTGTTTATCTGTTTGTTTGTTTGTGAGTTAGTTTGTTTGTTAGTTAGTTAGTTAGTTAGTTAGTTAGTTAGTTTGTTTGTTTGTTAGTTAGTTTGTTTGTTTTGATAGTTAGTTAGATTGTTTGTTTATTTGTTTGTTTGTTTGGTTTGTTTGTTTGTTAGTTAGTTAGTTTGTTTGTGAGGTAGTTAGTTTGTTTGTTTTGTTACTGAATTAGTTTGTTTGTTTGATTGGCTTGTTTGCTTGTTTGTTTGTTAGTTTGTGTGTTCGTTAGTCAGTTGGTTTGTTTGTTAGTTAGTCTGTTTGTTTTGTTACTTAGTTAGTTAGATTGTTTGTTTATTTGTTTGTTTGATTGGTTTGTTTGTTTGTTAGTTAGTTAGTTTGTATATTAGGTAGTTAGTTAGTTTGCTTTGTTACTTAGTTATTTTGTTTGTTTGTTAGCTTGTTTGTTTGATTGGCTTGTTTGTTTGTTTGTTTGTTAGTTTGTGTGTTTGTTAGTCAGTTAGTTTGTTTGTTAGTTAGTCTGTTTGTTTTGTTAGTTGGTTAGTTAGTTAGTTAGTTTGTTAGTTAGTTTGTTTGTATGTTTGATTGATTGGTTTGTTTGTTTCTTAGTTAGTTTGTTTGTTTATTAGTTAATTAGTTAGTTTGTTTGTTCGTTAGTTAGTTAGTTAGTTAGTTTGATAGGTTTCTTTGTTTGTTTGTTAGTTTGTTTGTTTGTTTGTTTGTTAGTTAGTTAGTTAGTTTATTTGTTAGATTGTTTGTATCTTTGATTGATTGGATTGTTTGTTTCTTATTTAGTTTGATTGTTTGTTAGTTAATTACTTAGTTTGTTTGTTCGTTTGTTAGTTAGTTAGTTAGTTCGATAGGTTTCTTTGTTTGTTTGTTAGTTTGTTTGTTTGTTTGTTTGTTTATCTGTTTGTTTGTTTGTTAGTTAGTTATTTAGTTTGATAGGTTTCTTTGTTTGTTAGTTAGTTAGTTTGTTTGTTTGTTTGTTTATCTGTTTGTTTGTTTGTGAGTTAGTTTGTTTGTTAGTTAGTTTGTTTGTTAGTTAGTTAGTTAGTTAGTTTGTTAGTTAGTTTGTTTGTTTGTTTGTTAGTTAGTTTGTTTGTTTTGATAGTTAGTTAGATTGTTTGTTTATTTGTTTGTTTGTTAGGTATGTTTGTTTGTTCGTTTGTTAGTTAGTTAGTAAGTTAGTTGGTTTGTTTGTTCGTTAGTTAGTTAGTAAGTTGGTTTGTTTGTTAGTTAGTCTGTTTGTATGTATGTCAGTTAGTTAGATAGTTAGTTAGTTTGTTTGTTAGTTTGTTTGTATGTTTGTTTGTTCGTTTGTTTGTTTGTTTGCTTGTTTGCTTGTTAGTTTGTTCGTTTGTTAGTTAGTTTGTTTGTTAGTTAGTTTGTTTGTTCGTTTGTTAGTTAGTTAGTTAGTTTGATAGGATTCTTTGTTTGTTTGTTAGTTTGTTTGTTTGTTTGTTTATCTGTTTGTTTGTTTGTTAGTTAGTTAGTTTGTTAGTTAGTTTGTTTGTTCGTTTGTTTGTTCGTTTGTTTGTTTGTTTGCTTGTTTGCTTGTTAGTTTGTTTGTTTGTTAGTTAGTTTGTTTGTTAGTTAGTTTGTTTGTTCGTTTGTTAGTTAGTTAGTTAGTTTGATAGGTTTCTTTGTTTGTTTGTTAGTTTGTTCGTTTGTTCGTTTGTTCGTGTGTTCGTTTGTTCGTTTGTTCGTTTGTTCGTTTGTTCGTTTGTTCGTTTGTTCGTTTGTTAGTTTGTTTGTTTGTTTGTCTGTTCGTTTGTTCGTTTGTTCGTTTGTTCGTTTGTTAGTTAGTTAGTTAGTTAGTATGTTATGTTTCCTTGTTTGTTTGTTTGTTCGATTGATTGTTTGTTTGTTTGATTGATTGTTAGTTTGTTTGTTAGTTTGTTTGTATGTTTGATTGATTGGTTTGTTTGTTTCTTAGTTAGTTTGTTTGTTTGTTAGTTAATTAGTTAGTTTGTTTGTTCGTTTGTTAGTTAGTTAGTTTGATAGGTTTCTTTGTTTGTTTTTAGTTAGTTAGTTTGTTTGTTTGTTTGTTAGTCAGTTAGTTAGTTTATTTGTTAGATTGTTTGTATGTTTGATTGATCGGTTTGTTTGTTTGTTAGTTAGTTTGTTTGTTTGTTAGTTAGTTAGTTTGTTTGTTTGTTTGTTAGTTAGTTAGTTTGTTTGTTAGTTAGTTTGTTTGTTTGTTAGTTTGTTTGTTTGACTGTTTGTTTGTTCGTTCGTTCGTTTGTTTGTTTGTTAGTTAGTTTGTTTGTTAGTTAGTTTGTTTGTTCGTTCGTTTGTTTGTTTGTTTGATTGTTTGTTTGTTCGTTTGTTTGTTCGTTTCTTAGTTAGTTAGTTAGTTAGTTAGTTTGATAGGTTTCCTTGTTTGTTTGTTTGTTCGATTGATTGTTTGTTTGTTTGATTGATTGTTTGTTTCTTTGTTTGTATGTTTGTCAGTTATATAGTTAGTTAGATTGTTAGTTTGTTTGAATGTTTGATTGATTGGTTTGTTTGTTTCTTAGTTAGTTAGTTAGTTTGTTTGTTTTGTTAGTTAGTTAGTAAGTTAGTTGGTTTGTTTGTTCGTTAGTTAGTTAGTAAGTTGGTTTGTTTGTTAGTTAGTCTGTTTGTATGTATGTCAGTTAGTTAGTTAGTTAGTTAGTTTGTTTGTGAGTTTGTTTGTATGTATGATTGATTGGTTTGTCTGTTTCTTAGTTAGTTTGTTTGTTTGTTAGTTAATTAGTTAGTTTGTTTGTTCGTTTGTTAGTTAGTTAGTTAGTTTGATAGGTTTCTTTGTTTGTTTGTTAGTTTGTTTGTTTGTTTGGTTGTTTGTTTGTTTGTTTGTTAGTCAGTTAGTTAGTTTATTTGTTAGATTGTTTGTATGTTTGATTGATTGGTTTGTTTGTTTGTTTGTTCGTTCGTTCATTCGTTCGTTTGTTTGTTTGTTTGTTTGTTAGTTTGTTTGTATGTTTGATTGATTGGTTTGTTTGTTTCTTAGTTAGTTTGTTTGTTAGTTAATTAGTTAGTTTGTTTGTTCGTTTGTTAGTTAGTTAGTTAGTTTGATAGGTTTCTTTGTTTGTTTGTTAGTTAGTTTGTTTGTTTGTTTGTTTGTTAGTCAGTTAGTTAGTTTATTTGTTAGATTGTTTGTATGTTTGATTGATTGGATTGTTTGTTTGTTAGTTAGTTTGTTTGTTCGTTCGTTCGTTTGTTTGTTTGTTCGTTCGTTCGTTTGTTTGTTTGTTCGTTCGTTCGTTTGTTTGTTTGTTCGTTCGTTTGATTGTTTGTTCGTTTGTTTGCTTGCTTGTTTGTTTGTTTGTTGTTTGTTTGTTTGTTCGTTTGTTTGTTTGTTTGTTTGTTCGTTTGTTAGTTAGTTAGTTAGTTTGATAGGTTTCCTCGTTTGTTTGTTTGTTCGATTGATTGTTTGTTTGTTCGATTGATTGTTTGTTTGTTTGATTGTTTGTTTGTTTATTTATTCGATTGATAGTTTGTTTGTTTGATTGATTGTTAGTTTGTTTGTTAGTTTGTTTGTATGTTTGATTGATTGGTTTGTTTGTTTCTTAGTTAGTTTGTTTGTTTGTTAGTTAATTAGTTAGTTAGTTAATTAGTTAGTTAGTTTGATAGGTTTCTTTGTTTGATTGTTTGTTTGTTTGTTTGTTCGTTTGTTAGTTAGTTAGTTAGTTTGATAGGTTTCCTCGTTTGTTTGTTTGTTCGATTGATTGTTTGTTTGTTCGATTGATTGTTTGTTTGTTTGATTGTTTGTTTGTTTGTTTGATTGTTTGATTGTTTGTTTGTTTGTTTGTTGTTGTTGTTTGTTTGTTGTTTGTTTGTTTGTTTGTTTGTTTGTTTGTTTGTTAGTTAATTAGTTGGTTTGTTTGTTCGTTTGTTAGTTAGTTAGTTAGTTTGATAGGTTTCTTTCTTTGTTTGTTAGTTTGTTTGTTTGTTTGTTCGTTCGTTTGTTCGTTTGTTCGTTTGTTCGTTTGTTCGTTTGTTCGTTTGTTCGTTTGTTCGTTTGTTCGTTTGTTCGTTTGTTCGTTTGTTCGTTTGTTCGTTTGTTCGTTTG
>NC_135015.1:2315115-2320115 GCF_051020955.1 Megalopta genalis | reverse complement strand
AGTTTGTTTGTTTGTTAGTTAATTAGTTAGTTTGTTTGTTCGTTAGTTATTTATTTAGTTAGTTTGATAGGTTTCTTTGTTTGTTAGTTAGTTTGTTTGTTTGTTGTTTGTTGTTTGTTGTTTGTTGTTTGTTGTTTGTTGTTTGTTGTTTGTTGTTTGTTGTTTGTTTGTTGTTTGTTTGTTGTTTGTTGTTTGTTGTTTGTTGTTTGTTGTTTGTTGTTTGTTGTTTGTTGTTTGTTGTTTGTTGTTTGTTTGTTTGTTTGTTGTTTGTTTGTTTGTTTGTTTGTTTGTTTGTTGGTTTGTTTGTTCGTTTGTTAGTTAGTTAGTTAGTTAGTTTGATAGGTTTCCTTGTTTGTTTGTTTGTTCGATTGATTGTTTGTTTGTTTGAATGATTGTTAGTTTGTTTGTTAGATTGTTTGTATGTTTGATTGATTGGTTTGTTTGTTTGTTCGTTTGTTTGTTAGTTAGTATGTTAGTTGGTTTGTTTGTTCGTTAGTTAGTTAGTAAGTTGGTTTGTTTGTTAGTTAGTCTGTTTGTATGTATGTCAGTTAGTTAGTTAGTTAGTTAGTTTGTTTGTTAGTTTGTTTGTATGTTTGATTGATTGGTTTGTTTGTTTCTTAGTTAGCTTGTTTGTTTGTTAGTTAATTAGTTAGTTTGTTTGTTCGTTTGTTAGTTAGTTAGTTAGTTTGATATGTTTCTTTGTTTTTTTGTTAGTTTGTTTGTTTGTTTGTTTATCTGTTTGTTTGTTTGTTAGTTAGTTTGTTTGTTAGTTAGTTAGTTTGTTTGTTTGTTTGTCTGTTTGTTTGATTGATTGTTAGTTTGTTTGTTAGTTTGTTTGTATGTTTGATTGATTGGTTTTTTTGTTTCTTAGTTAGTTAGTTTGTTTCTTAGTTAATTAGTTAGTTTGTTTGTTCGTTTGTTAGTTAGCTAGTTAGTTTGATAGGTTTCTTTGATTGTTAGTTAGTTAGTATGTTTGTTTGCTTGTTTGTTTGTTTGTTTGTTTGTTTGTTAGTTAGTTCGTTTGTTCGTTTGTTCGTTTGTTCGTTTGTTCGTTTGTTCGTTTGTTCGTTTGTTCGTTTGTTCGTTTGTTCGTTTGTTCGTTTGTTCGTTTGTTCTTGTATTCGTTTGTTCGTTTGTTCGTTTGTTCGTTCGTTCGTTCGTTTGTTTGTTCGTTCGTTCGTTTGTTTGTTTGTTGGTTTGTTTGTTCGTTCGATCGTTCGTTCGTTCGTTTGTTTGTTTGTTTGATTGTTTGTTTGTTTGTTCGTTTGTTAGTTAGTTAGTTAGTTAGTTAGTTTGATAGGTTTCCTTGTTTGTTTGTTTGTTCTATTGATTGTTTGTTTGTTTGATTGATAGTTAGTTTGTTTGTTCGTTTGTTAGTTAGTTAGTTAGTTTGATAGGTTTCCTTGTTTGTTTGTTTGTACGATTGATTGTTTGTTTGTTTGATTGATTGTTAGTTTGTTTGTTAGTTTGTTTGTATGTTTGATTGATTGGTTTGTTTGTTTCTTAGTTAGTATTTTTTATTATTTATTGTTAATTAGTTAGTTCGTTCGTTCGTTTGTTAGTTAGTTAGTTAGTTTGATAGGTTTCTTTGTTTGTTTGTTAGTTTGTTTGTTGGTTTGTTTATCTGATTGTTTGTTTGTTAGTTAGTTTGTTAGTTAGTTAGTTAGTTTGTTTGTTTGTTTGTTGTTTGTTTGTTTGTTTGTTAGTTAGTTAGTTTGTTTGTTTGTTTGTTTGTTAGTTTGTTTGTTTGTTTGTTCGTTTGATTGTTCGTCTGTTTGTTCGTTTGTTTGTTTGTTTGTTTGTTTGTTTGTTCGTTTGTTTGTTTGTTTGATTGTTTGTTTGTTTATCTGTTTGTTTGTTTGTGAGTTAGTTTGTTTGTTTGTTAGTTAGTTAGTTAGTTAGTTAGTTAGTTTGTTTGTTTGTTAGTTAGTTTGTTTGTTTTGATAGTTAGTTAGATTGTTTGTTTATTTGTTTGTTTGTTTGGTTTGTTTGTTTGTTAGTTAGTTAGTTTGTTTGTGAGGTAGTTAGTTTGTTTGTTTTGTTACTGAATTAGTTTGTTTGTTTGATTGGCTTGTTTGCTTGTTTGTTTGTTAGTTTGTGTGTTCGTTAGTCAGTTGGTTTGTTTGTTAGTTAGTCTGTTTGTTTTGTTACTTAGTTAGTTAGATTGTTTGTTTATTTGTTTGTTTGATTGGTTTGTTTGTTTGTTAGTTAGTTAGTTTGTATATTAGGTAGTTAGTTAGTTTGCTTTGTTACTTAGTTATTTTGTTTGTTTGTTAGCTTGTTTGTTTGATTGGCTTGTTTGTTTGTTTGTTTGTTAGTTTGTGTGTTTGTTAGTCAGTTAGTTTGTTTGTTAGTTAGTCTGTTTGTTTTGTTAGTTGGTTAGTTAGTTAGTTAGTTTGTTAGTTAGTTTGTTTGTTTTTTTGTTTGTATGTTAGTTAGTTTGTTCGTTTGTTAGTTAGTTAGTTAGTTAGATACGTTTCTTTGTTTGTTTGTTAGTTAGTTAGTTTGTTTGTTTGTTTGTTTGTTTGTGAGTCAGTTAGTTAGTTTATTTGCTACATTGTTTGTATGTTTGATTGATTGGTTTGTTAGTTTGTTAGTTAGTCAGTTTGTTTGTTAGTTAGTTAGTTTGTTTGTTAGTTTGTTTGTATGTTTGATTGATTGGTTTGTTTGTTTATAGTAAGTTTGTTTGTTTGTTTGTTAGTTAATTAGTTAGTTTGTTTGTTCGTTTGTTAGTTAGTTAGTTAGTTTGACAGGTTTCTTTGTTTGTTTGTTTGTTTGTTTGTTAGTCAGTTAGTTGGTTTATTGGTTAGATTGTTTGTATGTTTGATTGATTGGTTTGTTTGTTTCTTAGTTAGTTTGTTTGTTTGTTAGTTAATTAGTTAGTTTGTTTGTTCGTTTGTTAGTTAGTTAGTTAGTTAGTTTGATAGGATTCTTTGTTTGTTTGTTCGTTTGTTCGTTTGTTCGTTTGTTCGTTTGTTCGTTTGTTCGTTTGTTCGTTTGTTAGTTAGTTAATTAGTTTGTTTGATAGGTTTCCTTGTTTGTTTGTTTGTTCGTTTGTTAGTTAGTTAATTAGTTTGTTTGATAGGTTTCCTTGTTTGTTTGTTTGTTCGATTGATTGTTTGTTTGTTTGATTGATTGTTAGATTGTTTGTTAGTTTGTTTGTATGTTTGATTGATTGGTTTGTCTGTTTCTTAGTTAGTTTGTTTGTTTGTTAGTTAATTAGTTAGTTTGTTTGTTCGTTAGTTAGTTAGTTATTTAGTTTGATACGTTTCTTTGTTTGTTTGTTAGTTAGTTAGTTTGTTTGTTTGTTAGTCAGTTAGTTAGATTATTTGTTAGATTATTTGTATGTTTGATTGATTGGTTTGTTTGTTTGTTAGTTAGTTTGTTTGTTTGTTAGTTAATTAGTTAGCTTGTTTGTTCGTTTGTTAGTTAGTTAGTTTGATAGGTTTCTTTCTTTGTTTGTTAGTTAGTAAGTTGGTTTGTTTGTTAGTTAGACTGTTGTATGTATGTCAGTTAGTTAGTTAGTTAGTTAGTTTGTTTGTTTGTTAGTTTGTTTGTATGTTTGTTTGTTTGTTTGTTTGTTAGTTTGTTTGTTTGTTTGTTAGTTAGTTTGTTTGTTCGCTTGTTTGTTTGTTTGTTTGTTTGATTGTTTGATTGTTTGTTTGTTCGATTGATTGTTTGTTTGTTTGATTGATTGTTAGTTTGTTTGTTATTTTGTTTGTATGTTTGATTGATTGGTTTGTTTGTTTCCTAGTTAGTTAGTTTGTTAGTTAGTTAGTTAGTTAGTTAGTTTGTTAGTTAGTTAGTTAGTTTGATAGGTTTCATTGTTTGATTGTTAGTTAGTTAGTTTGTTTGTTTGTTTCTTTGTTTGTTTGTTAGTCAGTTAGTTAGTTTATTTGTTAGATTGTTTGTATGTTTGATTGATTGGTTTGTTTGTTTGATTGTTAGTTAGTTTGTTTGTTTGTTAGTTAGTTTGTTTGTATGTTCGTTTGTTAGGTAGTTAGTAAGTTAGTTGGTTTGTTTGTTCGTTAGTTAGTTAGTAAGTTGGTTTGCTTGTTAGTTAGTCTGTTTGTATGTATGTCAGTTAGTTAGTTAGTTTGTTAGTTTGTTTGTATGTTTGATTGAATGGTTTGTTTGTTTCTTAGTTAGTTTGCTTGTTTGTTAGTTAATTAGTTAGTTTGTTTGTTCGTTTGTTAGTTAGTTAGTTAGTTTGATAGGTTTCCTTGTTTGTTTGTTCGATTGATTGTTTGTTTGTTTGATTGATTGTTAGTTTGTTTGTTAGTTTGTTTATATGTTTGATTGATTGGTTTGTTTGTTTCTTAGTTAGTTTGTTTGTTTGTTAGTTAATTAGTTAGTTTGTTTGTTCGTTAGTTATTTAGTTAGTTAGTTTGATAGGTTTCTTTGTTTGTTAGTTAGTTTGTTTGTTTGTTAGTCAGTTAGTTAGTTTATTTGTTAGATTGTTTGTATGTTTGATTGATTGGTTTGTTTGTTTGTTTGTTTGTTAGTTTGTTTGTTTGTTAGTTAGTTTGTTTGTTCGTTTGTTTGTTTGTTTGTTTGATTGTTTGTTTGTTTGTTTGTTTGATCGTTTGTTAGTTAGTTAGTTAGTTTGATAGGTTTCCTCGTTTGTTTGTTTGTTCGATTGATTGTTTGTTTGCTTGATTGTTTGTTTGATTGTTTGTTTGTTTGTTTGTTTGTTGTTGTTGTTTGTTTGTTGTTTGTTTGTTTGTTTGTTAGTTAATTAGTTAGTTTGTTTGTTCGTTTGTTAGTTAGTTAGTTAGTTTGATAGGATTCTTTGTTTTTGTTTGTTAGTTTGTTTGTTTGTTTGTTTATCTGTTTGTTTGTTTGTTAGTTAGTTTGTTAGTTAGTTTGTTTGTTCGTTTTTTTGTTTGTTTGCTTGCTTGTTTGTTTGTTTGTTTGTTTGCTTGTTAGTTAGTTTGTTTGTTAGTTAGTTTGTTTGTTCGTTTGTTTGTTTGTTTGATTGTTTGTTTGTTTGTTTGTTT
>NC_135015.1:2300115-2312615 GCF_051020955.1 Megalopta genalis | reverse complement strand
GTTGTTTGTTGTTTGTTGTTTGTTGTTTGTTGTTTGTTGTTTGTTGTTTGTTGTTTGTTGTTTGTTGTTTGTTGTTTGTTGTTTGTTGTTTGTTGTTTGTTGTTTGTTGTTTGTTGTTTGTTGTTTGTTGTTTGTTGTTTGTTGTTTGTTGTTTGTTGTTTGTTGTTTGTTGTTTGTTTGTTTGTTTGTTGTTTGTTTGTTTGTTTTTTTGTTTGTTTGTTGGTTTGTTTGTTCGTTTGTTAGTTAGTTAGTTAGTTAGTTTGATAGGTTTCCTTGTTTGTTTGTTTGTTCGATTGATTGTTTGTTTGTTTGAATGATTGTTAGTTTGTTTGTTAGATTGTTTGTATGTTTGATTGATTGGTTTGTTTGTTTGTTCGTTTGTTTGTTAGTTAGTATGTTAGTTGGTTTGTTTGTTCGTTAGTTAGTTAGTAAGTTGGTTTGTTTGTTAGTTAGTCTGTTTGTATGTATGTCAGTTAGTTAGTTAGTTAGTTAGTTTGTTTGTTAGTTTGTTTGTATGTTTGATTGATTGGTTTGTTTGTTTCTTAGTTAGCTTGTTTGTTTGTTAGTTAATTAGTTAGTTTGTTTGTTCGTTTGTTAGTTAGTTAGTTAGTTTGATATGTTTCTTTGTTTTTTTGTTAGTTTGTTTGTTTGTTTGTTTATCTGTTTGTTTGTTTGTTAGTTAGTTTGTTTGTTAGTTAGTTAGTTTGTTTGTTTGTTTGTCTGTTTGTTTGATTGATTGTTAGTTTGTTTGTTAGTTTGTTTGTATGTTTGATTGATTGGTTTTTTTGTTTCTTAGTTAGTTAGTTTGTTTCTTAGTTAATTAGTTAGTTTGTTTGTTCGTTTGTTAGTTAGCTAGTTAGTTTGATAGGTTTCTTTGATTGTTAGTTAGTTAGTATGTTTGTTTGCTTGTTTGTTTGTTTGTTTGTTTGTTTGTTAGTTAGTTCGTTTGTTCGTTTGTTCGTTTGTTCGTTTGTTCGTTTGTTCGTTTGTTCGTTTGTTCGTTTGTTCGTTTGTTCGTTTGTTCGTTTGTTCTTGTATTCGTTTGTTCGTTTGTTCGTTTGTTCGTTTGTTCGTTCGTTCGTTCGTTTGTTTGTTCGTTCGTTCGTTTGTTTGTTTGTTGGTTTGTTTGTTCGTTCGATCGTTCGTTCGTTCGTTTGTTTGTTTGTTTGATTGTTTGTTTGTTTGTTCGTTTGTTAGTTAGTTAGTTAGTTAGTTAGTTTGATAGGTTTCCTTGTTTGTTTGTTTGTTCTATTGATTGTTTGTTTGTTTGATTGATAGTTAGTTTGTTTGTTCGTTTGTTAGTTAGTTAGTTAGTTTGATAGGTTTCCTTGTTTGTTTGTTTGTACGATTGATTGTTTGTTTGTTTGATTGATTGTTAGTTTGTTTGTTAGTTTGTTTGTATGTTTGATTGATTGGTTTGTTTGTTTCTTAGTTAGTATTTTTTATTATTTATTGTTAATTAGTTAGTTCGTTCGTTCGTTTGTTAGTTAGTTAGTTAGTTTGATAGGTTTCTTTGTTTGTTTGTTAGTTTGTTTGTTGGTTTGTTTATCTGATTGTTTGTTTGTTAGTTAGTTTGTTAGTTAGTTAGTTAGTTTGTTTGTTTGTTTGTTTGTTGTTTGTTTGTTTGTTTGTTAGTTAGTTAGTTTGTTTGTTTGTTTGTTTGTTAGTTTGTTTGTTTGTTTGTTCGTTTGATTGTTCGTCTGTTTGTTCGTTTGTTTGTTTGTTTGTTTGTTTGTTTGTTCGTTTGTTTGTTTGTTTGATTGTTTGTTTGTTTATCTGTTTGTTTGTTTGTGAGTTAGTTTGTTTGTTAGTTAGTTAGTTAGTTAGTTAGTTAGTTAGTTTGTTTGTTTGTTAGTTAGTTTGTTTGTTTTGATAGTTAGTTAGATTGTTTGTTTATTTGTTTGTTTGTTTGGTTTGTTTGTTTGTTAGTTAGTTAGTTTGTTTGTGAGGTAGTTAGTTTGTTTGTTTTGTTACTGAATTAGTTTGTTTGTTTGATTGGCTTGTTTGCTTGTTTGTTTGTTAGTTTGTGTGTTCGTTAGTCAGTTGGTTTGTTTGTTAGTTAGTCTGTTTGTTTTGTTACTTAGTTAGTTAGATTGTTTGTTTATTTGTTTGTTTGATTGGTTTGTTTGTTTGTTAGTTAGTTAGTTTGTATATTAGGTAGTTAGTTAGTTTGCTTTGTTACTTAGTTATTTTGTTTGTTTGTTAGCTTGTTTGTTTGATTGGCTTGTTTGTTTGTTTGTTTGTTAGTTTGTGTGTTTGTTAGTCAGTTAGTTTGTTTGTTAGTTAGTCTGTTTGTTTTGTTAGTTGGTTAGTTAGTTAGTTAGTTTGTTAGTTAGTTTGTTTGTATGTTTGATTGATTGGTTTGTTTGTTTCTTAGTTAGTTTGTTTGTTTATTAGTTAATTAGTTAGTTTGTTTGTTCGTTAGTTAGTTAGTTAGTTAGTTTGATAGGTTTCTTTGTTTGTTTGTTAGTTTGTTTGTTTGTTTGTTTGTTAGTTAGTTAGTTAGTTTATTTGTTAGATTGTTTGTATCTTTGATTGATTGGATTGTTTGTTTCTTATTTAGTTTGATTGTTTGTTAGTTAATTACTTAGTTTGTTTGTTCGTTTGTTAGTTAGTTAGTTAGTTAGGATAGGTTTCTTTGTTTGTTTGTTAGTTTGTTTGTTTGTTTGTTTGTTTATCTGTTTGTTTGTTTGTTAGTTAGTTATTTAGTTTGATAGGTTTCTTTGTTAGTTAGTTAGTTAGTTAGTTTGTTTGTTTGTTTATCTGTTTGTTTGTTTGTGAGTTAGTTTGTTTGTTAGTTAGTTTGTTTGTTAGTTAGTTAGTTAGTTAGTTTGTTAGTTAGTTTGTTTGTTTGTTTGTTAGTTAGTTTGTTTGTTTTGATAGTTAGTTAGATTGTTTGTTTATTTGTTTGTTTGTTAGGTATGTTTGTTTGTTAGTTAGTTAGTTTGTTAGTTAGTTTGTTTGTTCGTTTGTTTGTTTGTTTATTTGCTTGCTTGTTTGTTTGTTTGTTAGTTAGTTTGTTTGTTTTTTTGTTTGTATGTTAGTTAGTTTGTTCGTTTGTTAGTTAGTTAGTTAGTTAGATACGTTTCTTTGTTTGTTTGTTAGTTAGTTAGTTTGCTTGTTTGTTTGTTTGTTTGTGAGTCAGTTAGTTAGTTTATTTGCTACATTGTTTGTATGTTTGATTGATTGGTTTGTTAGTTTGTTAGTTAGTTAGTTTGTTTGTTAGTTAGTTAGTTTGTTTGTTAGTTTGTTTGTATGTTTGATTGATTGGTTTGTTTGTTTATAGTAAGTTTGTTTGTTTGTTTGTTAGTTAATTAGTTAGTTTGTTTGTTCGTTTGTTAGTTAGTTAGTTAGTTTGATAGGTTTCTTTGTTTGTTAGTTAGTTTGTTTGTTTGTTGTTTGTTGTTTGTTGTTTGTTGTTTGTTGTTTGTTGTTTGTTTGTTGTTTGTTTGTTGCTTGTTGTTTGTTGTTTGTTGTTTGTTGTTTGTTGTTTGTTGTTTGTTGTTTGTTGTTTGTTGTTTGTTGTTTGTTGTTTGTTGTTTGTTGTTTGTTGTTTGTTGTTTGTTGTTTGTTGTTTGTTGTTTGTTGTTTGTTGTTTGTTGTTTGTTGTTTGTTGTTTGTTGTTTGTTGTTTGTTGTTTGTTGTTTGTTGTTTGTTGTTTGTTGTTTGTTTGTTTGTTTGTTGTTTGTTTGTTTGTTTTTTTGTTTGTTTGTTGGTTTGTTTGTTCGTTTGTTAGTTAGTTAGTTAGTTAGTTTGATAGGTTTCCTTGTTTGTTTGTTTGTTCGATTGATTGTTTGTTTGTTTGAATGATTGTTAGTTTGTTTGTTAGATTGTTTGTATGTTTGATTGATTGGTTTGTTTGTTTGTTCGTTTGTTTGTTAGTTAGTATGTTAGTTGGTTTGTTTGTTCGTTAGTTAGTTAGTAAGTTGGTTTGTTTGTTAGTTAGTCTGTTTGTATGTATGTCAGTTAGTTAGTTAGTTAGTTAGTTTGTTTGTTAGTTTGTTTGTATGTTTGATTGATTGGTTTGTTTGTTTCTTAGTTAGCTTGTTTGTTTGTTAGTTAATTAGTTAGTTTGTTTGTTCGTTTGTTAGTTAGTTAGTTAGTTTGATATGTTTCTTTGTTTTTTTGTTAGTTTGTTTGTTTGTTTGTTTATCTGTTTGTTTGTTTGTTAGTTAGTTTGTTTGTTAGTTAGTTAGTTTGTTTGTTTGTTTGTCTGTTTGTTTGATTGATTGTTAGTTTGTTTGTTAGTTTGTTTGTATGTTTGATTGATTGGTTTTTTTGTTTCTTAGTTAGTTAGTTTGTTTCTTAGTTAATTAGTTAGTTTGTTTGTTCGTTTGTTAGTTAGCTAGTTAGTTTGATAGGTTTCTTTGATTGTTAGTTAGTTAGTATGTTTGTTTGCTTGTTTGTTTGTTTGTTTGTTTGTTTGTTAGTTAGTTCGTTTGTTCGTTTGTTCGTTTGTTCGTTTGTTCGTTTGTTCGTTTGTTCGTTTGTTCGTTTGTTCGTTTGTTCGTTTGTTCGTTTGTTCGTTTGTTCGTTTGTTCGTTTGTTCGTTTGTTCGTTTGTTCTTGTATTCGTTTGTTCGTTTGTTCGTTTGTTCGTTTGTTCGTTCGTTCGTTCGTTTGTTTGTTCGTTCGTTCGTTTGTTTGTTTGTTGGTTTGTTTGTTCGTTCGATCGTTCGTTCGTTCGTTTGTTTGTTTGTTTGATTGTTTGTTTGTTTGTTCGTTTGTTAGTTAGTTAGTTAGTTAGTTAGTTTGATAGGTTTCCTTGTTTGTTTGTTTGTTCTATTGATTGTTTGTTTGTTTGATTGATAGTTAGTTTGTTTGTTCGTTTGTTAGTTAGTTAGTTAGTTTGATAGGTTTCCTTGTTTGTTTGTTTGTACGATTGATTGTTTGTTTGTTTGATTGATTGTTAGTTTGTTTGTTAGTTTGTTTGTATGTTTGATTGATTGGTTTGTTTGTTTCTTAGTTAGTATTTTTTATTATTTATTGTTAATTAGTTAGTTCGTTCGTTCGTTTGTTAGTTAGTTAGTTAGTTTGATAGGTTTCTTTGTTTGTTTGTTAGTTTGTTTGTTGGTTTGTTTATCTGATTGTTTGTTTGTTAGTTAGTTTGTTAGTTAGTTAGTTAGTTTGTTTGTTTGTTTGTTTGTTGTTTGTTTGTTTGTTTGTTAGTTAGTTAGTTTGTTTGTTTGTTTGTTTGTTAGTTTGTTTGTTTGTTTGTTCGTTTGATTGTTCGTCTGTTTGTTCGTTTGTTTGTTTGTTTGTTTGTTTGTTTGTTCGTTTGTTTGTTTGTTTGATTGTTTGTTTGTTTATCTGTTTGTTTGTTTGTGAGTTAGTTTGTTTGTTAGTTAGTTAGTTAGTTAGTTAGTTAGTTAGTTTGTTTGTTTGTTAGTTAGTTTGTTTGTTTTGATAGTTAGTTAGATTGTTTGTTTATTTGTTTGTTTGTTTGGTTTGTTTGTTTGTTAGTTAGTTAGTTTGTTTGTGAGGTAGTTAGTTTGTTTGTTTTGTTACTGAATTAGTTTGTTTGTTTGATTGGCTTGTTTGCTTGTTTGTTTGTTAGTTTGTGTGTTCGTTAGTCAGTTGGTTTGTTTGTTAGTTAGTCTGTTTGTTTTGTTACTTAGTTAGTTAGATTGTTTGTTTATTTGTTTGTTTGATTGGTTTGTTTGTTTGTTAGTTAGTTAGTTTGTATATTAGGTAGTTAGTTAGTTTGCTTTGTTACTTAGTTATTTTGTTTGTTTGTTAGCTTGTTTGTTTGATTGGCTTGTTTGTTTGTTTGTTTGTTAGTTTGTGTGTTTGTTAGTCAGTTAGTTTGTTTGTTAGTTAGTCTGTTTGTTTTGTTAGTTGGTTAGTTAGTTAGTTAGTTTGTTAGTTAGTTTGTTTGTATGTTTGATTGATTGGTTTGTTTGTTTCTTAGTTAGTTTGTTTGTTTATTAGTTAATTAGTTAGTTTGTTTGTTCGTTAGTTAGTTAGTTAGTTAGTTTGATAGGTTTCTTTGTTTGTTTGTTAGTTTGTTTGTTTGTTTGTTTGTTAGTTAGTTAGTTAGTTTATTTGTTAGATTGTTTGTATCTTTGATTGATTGGATTGTTTGTTTCTTATTTAGTTTGATTGTTTGTTAGTTAATTACTTAGTTTGTTTGTTCGTTTGTTAGTTAGTTAGTTAGTTTGATAGGTTTCTTTGTTTGTTTGTTAGTTTGTTTGTTTGTTTGTTTGTTTATCTGTTTGTTTGTTTGTTAGTTAGTTATTTAGTTTGATAGGTTTCTTTGTTTGTTAGTTAGTTAGTTTGTTTGTTTGTTTGTTTATCTGTTTGTTTGTTTGTGAGTTAGTTTGTTTGTTAGTTAGTTTGTTTGTTAGTTAGTTAGTTAGTTAGTTTGTTAGTTAGTTTGTTTGTTTGTTTGTTAGTTAGTTTGTTTGTTTTGATAGTTAGTTAGATTGTTTGTTTATTTGTTTGTTTGTTAGGTATGTTTGTTTGTTAGTTAGTTAGTTTGTTAGTTAGTTTGTTTGTTCGTTTGTTTGTTTGTTTATTTGCTTGCTTGTTTGTTTGTTTGTTAGTTAGTTTGTTTGTTTTTTTGTTTGTATGTTAGTTAGTTTGTTCGTTTGTTAGTTAGTTAGTTAGTTAGATACGTTTCTTTGTTTGTTTGTTAGTTAGTTAGTTTGCTTGTTTGTTTGTTTGTTTGTGAGTCAGTTAGTTAGTTTATTTGCTACATTGTTTGTATGTTTGATTGATTGGTTTGTTAGTTTGTTAGTTAGTTAGTTTGTTTGTTAGTTAGTTAGTTTGTTTGTTAGTTTGTTTGTATGTTTGATTGATTGGTTTGTTTGTTTATAGTAAGTTTGTTTGTTTGTTTGTTAGTTAATTAGTTAGTTTGTTTGTTCGTTTGTTAGTTAGTTAGTTAGTTTGACAGGTTTCTTTGTTTGTTTGTTTGTTTGTTTGTTTGTTTGTTAGTCAGTTAGTTGGTTTATTGGTTAGATTGTTTGTATGTTTGATTGATTGGTTTGTTTGTTTCTTAGTTAGTTTGTTTGTTTGTTAGTTAATTAGTTAGTTTGTTTGTTCGTTTGTTAGTTAGTTAGTTAGTTAGTTTGATAGGATTCTTTGTTTGTTTGTTCGTTTGTTCGTTTGTTCGTTTGTTCGTTTGTTCGTTTGTTCGTTTGTTCGTTTGTTAGTTAGTTAATTAGTTTGTTTGATAGGTTTCCTTGTTTGTTTGTTTGTTCGTTTGTTAGTTAGTTAATTAGTTTGTTTGATAGGTTTCCTTGTTTGTTTGTTTGTTCGATTGATTGTTTGTTTGTTTGATTGATTGTTAGATTGTTTGTTAGTTTGTTTGTATGTTTGATTGATTGGTTTGTCTGTTTCTTAGTTAGTTTGTTTGTTTGTTAGTTAATTAGTTAGTTTGTTTGTTCGTTAGTTAGTTAGTTATTTAGTTTGATACGTTTCTTTGTTTGTTTGTTAGTTAGTTAGTTTGTTTGTTTGTTAGTCAGTTAGTTAAATTATTTGTTAGATTATTTGTATGTTTGATTGATTGGTTTGTTTGTTTGTTAGTTAGTTTGTTTGTTTGTTAGTTAATTAGTTAGCTTGTTTGTTCGTTTGTTAGTTAGTTAGTTTGATAGGTTTCTTTCTTTGTTTGTTAGTTAGTAAGTTGGTTTGTTTGTTAGTTAGACTGTTGTATGTATGTCAGTTAGTTAGTTAGTTAGTTAGTTTGTTTGTTTGTTAGTTTGTTTGTATGTTTGTTTGTTTGTTTGTTTGTTTGTTTGTTTGTTCCTTTGTTAGTTAGTTGGTTAGTTAGTTTGATAGGTTTCCTCGTTTGTTTGTTTGTTCTATTGATTGTTTGTTTGTTTGATTGATTGTTAGTTTGTTTGTTAGTTTGTTTGTATGTTTGATTGATTGGTTTGTTTGTTTCTTAGTTAGTTTGTTTGTTTGTTAGTTAATTGTTTGTTCGTTTGTCAGTTAGTTAGTTAGTTTGATAGGTTTCTTTGTTTGTTTGTTTGTTTGTTTATCTGTTTGTTTGTTTGTTTGTGTTTTTGTGTTTTTGTTTGTTTGTTTGTTTGTTGTTTGTTGTTTGTTGTTTGTTGTTTGTTGTTTGTTGTTTGTTGTTTGTTGTTTGTTGTTTGTTGTTTGTTGTTTGTTGTTTGTTGTTTGTTGTTTGTTGTTTGTTGTTTGTTGTTTGTTGTTTGTTGTTTGTTGTTTGTTGTTTGTTGTTTGTTGTTTGTTGTTTGTTGTTTGTTGTTTGTTGTTTGTTGTTTGTTGTTTGTTGTTTGTTGTTTGTTGTTTGTTGTTTGTTGTTTGTTGTTTGTTGTTTGTTGTTTGTTGTTTGTTGTTTGTTGTTTGTTGTTTGTTGTTTGTTGTTTGTTGTTTGTTGTTTGTTGTTTGTTGTTTGTTGTTTGTTGTTTGTTGTTTGTTGTTTGTTGTTTGTTGTTTGTTGTTTGTTGTTTGTTGTTTGTTGTTTGTTGTTTGTTGTTTGTTGTTTGTTGTTTGTTGTTTGTTGTTTGTTGTTTGTTGTTTGTTGTTTGTTGTTTGTTGTTTGTTGTTTGTTGTTTGTTGTTTGTTGTTTGTTGTTTGTTGTTTGTTGTTTGTTGTTTGTTGTTTGTTGTTTGTTGTTTGTTGTTTGTTGTTTGTTGTTTGTTGTTTGTTGTTTGTTGTTTGTTGTTTGTTGTTTGTTGTTTGTTGTTTGTTGTTTGTTGTTTGTTGTTTGTTGTTTGTTGTTTGTTGTTTGTTGTTTGTTGTTTGTTGTTTGTTGTTTGTTGTTTGTTGTTTGTTGTTTGTTGTTTGTTGTTTGTTGTTTGTTGTTTGTTGTTTGTTGTTTGTTGTTTGTTGTTTGTTGTTTGTTGTTTGTTGTTTGTTGTTTGTTGTTTGTTGTTTGTTGTTTGTTGTTTGTTGTTTGTTGTTTGTTGTTTGTTGTTTGTTGTTTGTTGTTTGTTGTTTGTTGTTTGTTGTTTGTTGTTTGTTGTTTGTTGTTTGTTGTTTGTTGTTTGTTGTTTGTTGTTTGTTGTTTGTTGTTTGTTGTTTGTTGTTTGTTGTTTGTTGTTTGTTGTTTGTTGTTTGTTGTTTGTTGTTTGTTGTTTGTTGTTTGTTGTTTGTTGTTTGTTGTTTGTTGTTTGTTGTTTGTTGTTTGTTGTTTGTTGTTTGTTGTTTGTTGTTTGTTGTTTGTTGTTTGTTGTTTGTTGTTTGTTGTTTGTTGTTTGTTGTTTGTTGTTTGTTGTTTGTTGTTTGTTGTTTGTTGTTTGTTGTTTGTTGTTTGTTGTTTGTTGTTTGTTGTTTGTTGTTTGTTGTTTGTTGTTTGTTGTTTGTTGTTTGTTGTTTGTTGTTTGTTGTTTGTTGTTTGTTGTTTGTTGTTTGTTGTTTGTTGTTTGTTGTTTGTTGTTTGTTGTTTGTTGTTTGTTGTTTGTTGTTTGTTGTTTGTTGTTTGTTGTTTGTTGTTTGTTGTTTGTTGTTTGTTGTTTGTTGTTTGTTGTTTGTTGTTTGTTGTTTGTTGTTTGTTGTTTGTTGTTTGTTGTTTGTTGTTTGTTGTTTGTTGTTTGTTGTTTGTTGTTTGTTGTTTGTTGTTTGTTGTTTGTTGTTTGTTGTTTGTTGTTTGTTGTTTGTTGTTTGTTGTTTGTTGTTTGTTGTTTGTTGTTTGTTGTTTGTTGTTTGTTGTTTGTTGTTTGTTGTTTGTTGTTTGTTGTTTGTTGTTTGTTGTTTGTTGTTTGTTGTTTGTTGTTTGTTGTTTGTTGTTTGTTGTTTGTTGTTTGTTGTTTGTTGTTTGTTGTTTGTTGTTTGTTGTTTGTTGTTTGTTGTTTGTTGTTTGTTGTTTGTTGTTTGTTGTTTGTTGTTTGTTGTTTGTTGTTTGTTGTTTGTTGTTTGTTGTTTGTTGTTTGTTGTTTGTTGTTTGTTGTTTGTTGTTTGTTGTTTGTTGTTTGTTGTTTGTTGTTTGTTGTTTGTTGTTTGTTGTTTGTTGTTTGTTGTTTGTTGTTTGTTGTTTGTTGTTTGTTGTTTGTTGTTTGTTGTTTGTTGTTTGTTGTTTGTTGTTTGTTGTTTGTTGTTTGTTGTTTGTTGTTTGTTGTTTGTTGTTTGTTGTTTGTTGTTTGTTGTTTGTTGTTTGTTGTTTGTTGTTTGTTGTTTGTTGTTTGTTGTTTGTTGTTTGTTGTTTGTTGTTTGTTGTTTGTTGTTTGTTGTTTGTTGTTTGTTGTTTGTTGTTTGTTGTTTGTTGTTTGTTGTTTGTTGTTTGTTGTTTGTTGTTTGTTGTTTGTTGTTTGTTGTTTGTTGTTTGTTGTTTGTTGTTTGTTGTTTGTTGTTTGTTGTTTGTTGTTTGTTGTTTGTTGTTTGTTGTTTGTTGTTTGTTGTTTGTTGTTTGTTGTTTGTTGTTTGTTGTTTGTTGTTTGTTGTTTGTTGTTTGTTGTTTGTTGTTTGTTGTTTGTTGTTTGTTGTTTGTTGTTTGTTGTTTGTTGTTTGTTGTTTGTTGTTTGTTGTTTGTTGTTTGTTGTTTGTTGTTTGTTGTTTGTTGTTTGTTGTTTGTTGTTTGTTGTTTGTTGTTTGTTGTTTGTTGTTTGTTGTTTGTTGTTTGTTGTTTGTTGTTTGTTGTTTGTTGTTTGTTGTTTGTTGTTTGTTGTTTGTTGTTTGTTGTTTGTTGTTTGTTGTTTGTTGTTTGTTGTTTGTTGTTTGTTGTTTGTTGTTTGTTGTTTGTTGTTTGTTGTTTGTTGTTTGTTGTTTGTTGTTTGTTGTTTGTTGTTTGTTGTTTGTTGTTTGTTGTTTGTTGTTTGTTGTTTGTTGTTTGTTGTTTGTTGTTTGTTGTTTGTTGTTTGTTGTTTGTTGTTTGGTGTTTGTTGTTTGGTGTTTGTTGTTTGTTGTTTGTTGTTTGTTGTTTGTTGTTTGTTGTTTGTTGTTTGTTGTTTGTTGTTTGTTGTTTGTTGTTTGTTGTTTGTTGTTTGTTGTTTGTTGTTTGTTGTTTGTTGTTTGTTGTTTGTTGTTTGTTGTTTGTTGTTTGTTGTTTGTTGTTTGTTGTTTGTTGTTTGTTGTTTGTTGTTTGTTGTTTGTTGTTTGTTGTTTGTTGTTTGTTGTTTGTTGTTTGTTGTTTGTTGTTTGTTGTTTGTTGTTTGTTGTTTGTTGTTTGTTGTTTGTTGTTTGTTGTTTGTTGTTTGTTGTTTGTTGTTTGTTGTTTGTTGTTTGTTGTTTGTTGTTTGTTGTTTGTTGTTTGTTGCTTGTTGCTTGTTGCTTGTTGCTTGTTGCTTGTTGCTTGTTGTTTGTTGTTTGTTGTTTGTTGTTTGTTGTTTGTTGTTTGTTGTTTGTTGTTTGTTGTTTGTTGTTTGTTGTTTGTTGTTTGTTGTTTGTTGTTTGTTGTTTGTTGTTTGTTGTTTGTTGTTTGTTTGTTTGTTTGTTTGTTTGTCTGTTTGTTTGTTTGTTTGTGTTTTTGTGTTTTTGTTTGTTTGTTTGTTTGTTGTTTGTTGTTTGTTGTTTGTTGTTTGTTGTTTGTTGTTTGTTGTTTGTTGTTTGTTGTTTGTTGTTTGTTGTTTGTTGTTTGTTGTTTGTTGTTTGTTGTTTGTTGTTTGTTGTTTGTTGTTTGTTGTTTGTTGTTTGTTGTTTGTTGTTTGTTGTTTGTTGTTTGTTGTTTGTTGTTTGTTGTTTGTTGTTTGTTGTTTGTTGTTTGTTGTTTGTTGTTTGTTGTTTGTTGTTTGTTGTTTGTTGTTTGTTGTTTGTTGTTTGTTGTTTGTTGTTTGTTGTTTGTTGTTTGTTGTTTGTTGTTTGTTGTTTGTTGTTTGTTGTTTGTTGTTTGTTGTTTGTTGTTTGTTGTTTGTTGTTTGTTGTTTGTTGTTTGTTGTTTGTTGTTTGTTGTTTGTTGTTTGTTGTTTGTTGTTTGTTGTTTGTTGTTTGTTGTTTGTTGTTTGTTGTTTGTTGTTTGTTGTTTGTTGTTTGTTGTTTGTTGTTTGTTGTTTGTTGTTTGTTGTTTGTTGTTTGTTGTTTGTTGTTTGTTGTTTGTTGTTTGTTGTTTGTTGTTTGTTGTTTGTTGTTTGTTGTTTGTTGTTTGTTGTTTGTTGTTTGTTGTTTGTTGTTTGTTGTTTGTTGTTTGTTGTTTGTTGTTTGTTGTTTGTTGTTTGTTGTTTGTTGTTTGTTGTTTGTTGTTTGTTGTTTGTTGTTTGTTGTTTGTTGTTTGTTGTTTGTTGTTTGTTGTTTGTTGTTTGTTGTTTGTTGTTTGTTGTTTGTTGTTTGTTGTTTGTTGTTTGTTGTTTGTTGTTTGTTGTTTGTTGTTTGTTGTTTGTTGTTTGTTGTTTGTTGTTTGTTGTTTGTTGTTTGTTGTTTGTTGTTTGTTGTTTGTTGTTTGTTGTTTGTTGTTTGTTGTTTGTTGTTTGTTGTTTGTTGTTTGTTGTTTGTTGTTTGTTGTTTGTTGTTTGTTGTTTGTTGTTTGTTGTTTGTTGTTTGTTGTTTGTTGTTTGTTGTTTGTTGTTTGTTGTTTGTTGTTTGTTGTTTGTTGTTTGTTGTTTGTTGTTTGTTGTTTGTTGTTTGTTGTTTGTTGTTTGTTGTTTGTTGTTTGTTGTTTGTTGTTTG
>NC_135015.1:2295115-2297615 GCF_051020955.1 Megalopta genalis | reverse complement strand
TGTTAGTTTGTTTGTTGGTTTGTTTATCTGATTGTTTGTTTGTTAGTTAGTTTGTTAGTTAGTTAGTTAGTTTGTTTGTTTGTTTGTTTGTTGTTTGTTTGTTTGTTTGTTAGTTAGTTAGTTTGTTTGTTTGTTTGTTTGTTAGTTTGTTTGTTTGTTTGTTCGTTTGATTGTTCGTCTGTTTGTTCGTTTGTTTGTTTGTTTGTTTGTTTGTTTGTTCGTTTGTTTGTTTGTTTGATTGTTTGTTTGTTTATCTGTTTGTTTGTTTGTGAGTTAGTTTGTTTGTTAGTTAGTTAGTTAGTTAGTTAGTTAGTTAGTTAGTTTGTTTGTTAGTTAGTTTGTTTGTTTTGATAGTTAGTTAGATTGTTTGTTTATTTGTTTGTTTGTTTGGTTTGTTTGTTTGTTAGTTAGTTAGTTTGTTTGTGAGGTAGTTAGTTTGTTTGTTTTGTTACTGAATTAGTTTGTTTGTTTGATTGGCTTGTTTGCTTGTTTGTTTGTTAGTTTGTGTGTTCGTTAGTCAGTTGGTTTGTTTGTTAGTTAGTCTGTTTGTTTTGTTACTTAGTTAGTTAGATTGTTTGTTTATTTGTTTGTTTGATTGGTTTGTTTGTTTGTTAGTTAGTTAGTTTGTATATTAGGTAGTTAGTTAGTTTGCTTTGTTACTTAGTTATTTTGTTTGTTTGTTAGCTTGTTTGTTTGATTGGCTTGTTTGTTTGTTTGTTTGTTAGTTTGTGTGTTTGTTAGTCAGTTAGTTTGTTTGTTAGTTAGTCTGTTTGTTTTGTTAGTTGGTTAGTTAGTTAGTTAGTTTGTTAGTTAGTTTGTTTGTATGTTTGATTGATTGGTTTGTTTGTTTCTTAGTTAGTTTGTTTGTTTATTAGTTAATTAGTTAGTTTGTTTGTTCGTTAGTTAGTTAGTTAGTTAGTTTGATAGGTTTCTTTGTTTGTTTGTTAGTTTGTTTGTTTGTTTGTTTGTTAGTTAGTTAGTTAGTTTATTTGTTAGATTGTTTGTATCTTTGATTGATTGGATTGTTTGTTTCTTATTTAGTTTGATTGTTTGTTAGTTAATTACTTAGTTTGTTTGTTCGTTTGTTAGTTAGTTAGTTAGTTTGATAGGTTTCTTTGTTTGTTTGTTAGTTTGTTTGTTTGTTTGTTTGTTTATCTGTTTGTTTGTTTGTTAGTTAGTTATTTAGTTTGATAGGTTTCTTTGTTTGTTAGTTAGTTAGTTTGTTTGTTTGTTTGTTTATCTGTTTGTTTGTTTGTGAGTTAGTTTGTTTGTTAGTTAGTTTGTTTGTTAGTTAGTTAGTTAGTTATTTTGTTAGTTAGTTTGTTTGTTTGTTTGTTAGTTAGTTTGTTTGTTTTGATAGTTAGTTAGATTGTTTGTTTATTTGTTTGTTTGTTAGGTATGTTTGTTTGTTAGTTAGTTAGTTTGTTAGTTAGTTTGTTTGTTCGTTTGTTTGTTTGTTTATTTGCTTGCTTGTTTGTTTGTTTGTTAGTTAGTTTGTTTGTTTTTTTGTTTGTATGTTAGTTAGTTTGTTCGTTTGTTAGTTAGTTAGTTAGTTAGATACGTTTCTTTGTTTGTTTGTTAGTTAGTTAGTTTGCTTGTTTGTTTGTTTGTTTGTGAGTCAGTTAGTTAGTTTATTTGCTACATTGTTTGTATGTTTGATTGATTGGTTTGTTAGTTTGTTAGTTAGTTAGTTTGTTTGTTAGTTAGTTAGTTTGTTTGTTAGTTTGTTTGTATGTTTGATTGATTGGTTTGTTTGTTTATAGTAAGTTTGTTTGTTTGTTTGTTAGTTAATTAGTTAGTTTGTTTGTTCGTTTGTTAGTTAGTTAGTTAGTTTGACAGGTTTCTTTGTTTGTTTGTTTGTTTGTTTGTTTGTTTGTTTGTTAGTCAGTTAGTTGGTTTATTGGTTAGATTGTTTGTATGTTTGATTGATTGGTTTGTTTGTTTCTTAGTTAGTTTGTTTGTTTGTTAGTTAATTAGTTAGTTTGTTTGTTCGTTTGTTAGTTAGTTAGTTAGTTAGTTTGATAGGATTCTTTGTTTGTTTGTTCGTTTGTTCGTTTGTTCGTTTGTTCGTTTGTTCGTTTGTTCGTTTGTTCGTTTGTTCGTTTGTTAGTTAGTTAATTAGTTTGTTTGATAGGTTTCCTTGTTTGTTTGTTTGTTCGTTTGTTAGTTAGTTAATTAGTTTGTTTGATAGGTTTCCTTGTTTGTTTGTTTGTTCGATTGATTGTTTGTTTGTTTGATTGATTGTTAGATTGTTTGTTAGTTTGTTTGTATGTTTGATTGATTGGTTTGTCTGTTTCTTAGTTAGTTTGTTTGTTTGTTAGTTAATTAGTTAGTTTGTTTGTTCGTTAGTTAGTTAGTTATTTAGTTTGATACGTTTCTTTGTTTGTTTGTTAGTTAGTTAGTTTGTTTGTTTGTTAGTCAGTTAGTTAAATTATTTGTTAGATTATTTGTATGTTTGATTGATTGGTTTGTTTGTTTGTTAGTTAGTTTGTTTGTTTGT
>NC_135015.1:2260115-2282615 GCF_051020955.1 Megalopta genalis | reverse complement strand
TTTGTTAGTTAGTTTGTTTGCTCGTTTGTTTGTTTGTTTATTTGCTTGCTTGTTTGTTTGTTTGTTAGTTAGTTTGTTTGTTTTTTTGTTTGTATGTTAGTTAGTTTGTTTGTTAGTTAGTTTGTTTGTTCGTTTGTTTGTTTGTTTGTTTGTTTGTTCTTTCGTTCGTTCGTTTGATAGGTTTCCTTGTTTGTTTGTTTGCTCGATTGATTGTTTGTTTGTTCGTTTGTTTGTTTGTTCGTTTGTTTGTTTGTTTGTTTGTTCGTTTGTTAGTTAGTTAGTTAGTTTGATAGGTTTCCTTGTTTGTTTGTTTGTTCGATAGATTATTTGTTTGTTTGATTGATTGTTAGTTTGTTTGTATGTTTGATTGATTGGTTTGTTTGTTTCTTAGTTAGTTTGTTTGTTTGTTAGTTAATTAGTTAGTTTGTTTGTTCGTTTGTTAGATAGTTAGTTAGTTAGTTTGATATGATTCTTTGTTTGTTTGTTTGTTTGTTTGTTCGTTTGTTCGTTTGTTCGTTTGTTCGTTTGTTCGTGAGTTCGTTTGTTCGTTTGTTCGTTTGTTCGTTTGTTCGTTTGTTCGTTTGTTCGTTTGTTCGTTTGTTCGTTTGTTAGTTAGTTAGTTAGTTTGATAGGTTTCCTTGTTCGTTTGTTTGTTCGATTGATTGTTTGCTTGTTTGATTGATTGTTTGTTTGTTTGATTGGTTTGTTTGTTTGTTTGTTAGGTAGTTAGTTTGTTTGTTTTGTTAGTTGGTTAGTTAGTTAGTTAGTTAAATAGTTAGTTTGTTTGTTTGTTTGTTTGTTCGTTTGTTTGTTTGTTTGTTTGTTCGTTCGTTCGTTTGATAGGTTTCCTTGTTTGTTTGTTTGCTCGATTGATTGTTTGTTTGTTCGTTTGTTTGTTTGTTTGTTTGTTCGTTTGTTAGTTAGTTAGTTAGTTTGATAGGTTTCCTTGTTTGTTTGTTTGTTCGATAGATTATTTGTTTGTTTGATTGATTGTTAGTTTGTTTGTTAGTTTGTTTGTATGTTTGATTGATTGGATTGTTTGTTTCTTAGTTAGTTTGTTTGTTTGTTAGTTAATTAGTTAGTTTGTTTGTTCGTTTGTTAGATAGTTAGTTAGTTAGTTTGATAGGATTCTTTGTTTGTTTGTTTGTTTGTTTGTTCGTTTGTTCGTTTGTTCGTTTGTTCGTTTGTTCGTTTGTTCGTTTGTTCGTTTGTTCGTTTGTTCGTTTGTTCGTTTGTTCGTTTGTTCGTTTGTTCGTTTGTTCGATTGTTCGTTTGTTCGTTTGTTCGTTTTTTCGTTTGTTCGTTTGTTCGTTTGTTCGTTTGTTAGTTAGTTAGTTAGTTTGATAGGTTTCCTTGTTTGTTTGTTTGTTCGATTGATTCTTTGTTTGATTGTTTGATTGTTTGTTTGTTTGTTTGTTTGTATGTTTGTCAGTTATATAGTTAGTTTGTTAGTTTGTTTGAATGTTTGATTGATTGGTTTGTTTGTTTCTTAGTGAGTTAGTTAGCTTGTTTGTTTTGTTAGTTAGTTAGTTAGATTGTTTGTATGTTTGATTGATTGGTTTATTTGTTTCTTAGTTAGTTTGTTCGTTTGTTAGTTAATTAGTTAGTTTGTTTTTCGTTTGTTAGTTAGTTAGTTAGTTTGATAGGTTTCCTTGTTTGTTTGTTCGATTGATTGTTTGTTTGTTTGATTGATTGTTAGTTTGTTTGTTAGTTTGTTTGTATGTTTGTTTGATTGGTTTGTTTGTTTATCTGTTTGTTTGTTTGTTAGTTAGTTTGTTTGTTAGTTTGTTTGTTTGTTCGTTTGTTTGTTTGTTTGTTCGTTCGTTCGTTCGTTTGATAGGTTTCCTTGTTTGTTTGTTTGCTCGATTGATTGTTTGTTTGTTCGTTTGTTTGTTTGTTCGTTTGTTAGTTAGTTAGTTAGTTTGATAGGTTTCCTTGTTTGTTTGTTTGTTCGATAGATTATTTGTTTGTTTGATTGATTGTTAGTTTGTTTGTTAGTTTGTTTGTATGTTTGATTGATTGGATTGTTTGTTTCTTAGTTAGTTTGTTTGTTTGTTAGTTAATTAGTTAGTTTGTTTGTTCGTTTGTTAGATAGTTAGTTAGTTAGTTTGATAGGATTCTTTGTTTGTTTGTTTGTTTGTTTGTTCGTTTGTTCGTTTGTTCGTTTGTTCGTTTGTTCGTTTGTTCGTTTGTTCGTTTGTTCGTTTGTTCGTTTGTTCGTTTGTTCGTTTGTTCGTTTGTTCGTTTGTTCGTTTGTTCGTTTGTTCGTTTGTTCGTTTGTTCGTTTGTTCGTTTGTTCGATTGTTCGTTTGTTCGTTTGTTCGTTTTTTCGTTTGTTCGTTTGTTCGTTTGTTCGTTTGTTCGTTTGTTAGTTAGTTAGTTAGTTTGATAGGTTTCCTTGTTTGTTTGTTTGTTCGATTGATTGTTTGTTTGATTGTTTGATTGTTTGTTTGTTTGTTTGTTTGTATGTTTGTCAGTTATATAGTTAGTTTGTTAGTTTGTTTGAATGTTTGATTGATTGGTTTGTTTGTTTCTTAGTGAGTTAGTTAGCTTGTTTGTTTTGTTAGTTAGTTAGTTAGATTGTTTGTTTATTTGTTTGTTTGATTGGTTTGTTTGTTTGTTAGTTAGTTAGTTTGTTTGTTAGGTAGTTAGTTAGTTTGTTTTGTTACTTAGTTAGTTTGTTTGTTTGATTGGCTTGTTAGTTAGTTAGTAAATTAGTTGGTTTGTTTGTTCGTTTGTTAGTTAGTAAGTTGGTTTGTTTGTAAGTTAGTCTGTTTGTATGTATGTCAGTTAGTTAGTTAGTTAGTTTGTATGTTTGATTGATTGGTTGGTTTGATTGTTAGTTAGTTAGTTTGTTTGTTTGTTCGTTTGTTAGTTAGTTAGTAAGTTAGTTGGTTTGTTTGTTCGTTAGTTAGTTAGAAAGTTGGTTTGTTTGTTAGTTAGTCTGTTTGTATGTATGTCAGTTAGTTAGTTAGCTAGTTAGTTTGTTTGTTAGTTTGTTTGTATGTTTGATTGATTGGTTTGTTTGTTTCTTAGTTAGTTTTTTTGTTTTTTAATTAGTTAGTTTGTTTGTTCGTTAGTTAGTTAGTTAGTTAGTTTGACAGGTTTCTTTGTTTGTTTGTTTGTTTGTTTGTTTGTTAGTCAGTTAGTTGGTTTATTTGTTAGATTGTTTGTATGTTTGATTGATTGGTTTGTTTGTTTCTTAGTTAGTTTGTTTGTTTGTTAGTTAATTAGTTAGTTTGTTTGTTCGTTTGTTAGTTAGTTAGTTTGATAGGTTTCTTTGTTTGTTTGTTAGTTAGTTTGTTTGTTCGTTCGTTCGTTTGTTAGTTTGTTTGTTTGTTAGTTTGTTTGTTTGTTTGTTTGTTAGTTACTTAGTTAGTTAGTTTGTGTGTTTGTTCGTTTGTTAGTTAGTTAGTAAGTTAGTTGGTCTCTTTGTTCGTTAGTTAGTTAGTAAGTTGGTTTGTTTGTTAGTTAGACTGTTTGTATGTATGTCAGTTAGTTAGTTAGTTAGTTAGTTAGTTAGTTTGTTAGTTTGTTTGTATGTTTGTTTGTTTGTTTGTTTGTTTGTTTGTTCGTTTGTTAGTTAGTTGGTTAGTTAGTTTGATAGGTTTCCTCGTTTGTTTGTTTGTTCGATTGATTGTTTGTTTGTTTGATTGATTGTTAGTTTGTTTGTTAGTTTGTTTGTGTTTGATCGATTGGTTTGTTTGTTTCTTAGTTAGTTTGTTTGTTAGTTAATTGTTTGTTCGTTTGTCAGTTAGTTAGTTAGTTTGATAGGTTTCTTTGTTTGTTTGTTTGTTTATCTGTTTGTTTGTTTGTTTGTGTTTTTGTGTTTTTGTTTGTTTGTTTGTTTGTTTGTTGTTTGTTGTTTGTTGTTTGTTGTTTGTTGTTTGTTGTTTGTTGTTTGTTGTTTGTTGTTTGTTGTTTGTTGTTTGTTGTTTGTTGTTTGTTGTTTGTTGTTTGTTGTTTGTTGTTTGTTGTTTGTTGTTTGTTGTTTGTTGTTTGTTGTTTGTTGTTTGTTGTTTGTTGTTTGTTGTTTGTTGTTTGTTGTTTGTTGTTTGTTGTTTGTTGTTTGTTGTTTGTTGTTTGTTGTTTGTTGTTTGTTGTTTGTTGTTTGTTGTTTGTTGTTTGTTGTTTGTTGTTTGTTGTTTGTTGTTTGTTGTTTGTTGTTTGTTGTTTGTTGTTTGTTGTTTGTTGTTTGTTGTTTGTTGTTTGTTGTTTGTTGTTTGTTGTTTGTTGTTTGTTGTTTGTTGTTTGTTGTTTGTTGTTTGTTGTTTGTTGTTTGTTGTTTGTTGTTTGTTGTTTGTTGTTTGTTGTTTGTTGTTTGTTGTTTGTTGTTTGTTGTTTGTTGTTTGTTGTTTGTTGTTTGTTGTTTGTTGTTTGTTGTTTGTTGTTTGTTGTTTGTTGTTTGTTGTTTGTTGTTTGTTGTTTGTTGTTTGTTGTTTGTTGTTTGTTGTTTGTTGTTTGTTGTTTGTTGTTTGTTGTTTGTTGTTTGTTGTTTGTTGTTTGTTGTTTGTTGTTTGTTGTTTGTTGTTTGTTGTTTGTTGTTTGTTGTTTGTTGTTTGTTGTTTGTTGTTTGTTGTTTGTTGTTTGTTGTTTGTTGTTTGTTGTTTGTTGTTTGTTGTTTGTTGTTTGTTGTTTGTTGTTTGTTGTTTGTTGTTTGTTGTTTGTTGTTTGTTGTTTGTTGTTTGTTGTTTGTTGTTTGTTGTTTGTTGTTTGTTGTTTGTTGTTTGTTGTTTGTTGTTTGTTGTTTGTTGTTTGTTGTTTGTTGTTTGTTGTTTGTTGTTTGTTGTTTGTTGTTTGTTGTTTGTTGTTTGTTGTTTGTTGTTTGTTGTTTGTTGTTTGTTGTTTGTTGTTTGTTGTTTGTTGTTTGTTGTTTGTTGTTTGTTGTTTGTTGTTTGTTGTTTGTTGTTTGTTGTTTGTTGTTTGTTGTTTGTTGTTTGTTGTTTGTTGTTTGTTGTTTGTTGTTGTTTGTTGTTTGTTGTTTGTTGTTTGTTGTTTGTTGTTTGTTGTTTGTTGTTTGTTGTTTGTTGTTTGTTGTTTGTTGTTTGTTGTTTGTTGTTTGTTGTTTGTTGTTTGTTGTTTGTTGTTTGTTGTTTGTTGTTTGTTGTTTGTTGTTTGTTGTTTGTTGTTTGTTGTTTGTTGTTTGTTGTTTGTTGTTTGTTGTTTGTTGTTTGTTGTTTGTTGTTTGTTGTTTGTTGTTTGTTGTTTGTTGTTTGTTGTTTGTTGTTTGTTGTTTGTTGTTTGTTGTTTGTTGTTTGTTGTTTGTTGTTTGTTGTTTGTTGTTTGTTGTTTGTTGTTTGTTGTTTGTTGTTTGTTGTTTGTTGTTTGTTGTTTGTTGTTTGTTGTTTGTTGTTTGTTGTTTGTTGTTTGTTGTTTGTTGTTTGTTGTTTGTTGTTTGTTGTTTGTTGTTTGTTGTTTGTTGTTTGTTGTTTGTTGTTTGTTGTTTGTTGTTTGTTGTTTGTTGTTTGTTGTTTGTTGTTTGTTGTTTGTTGTTTGTTGTTTGTTGTTTGTTGTTTGTTGTTTGTTGTTTGTTGTTTGTTGTTTGTTGTTTGTTGTTTGTTGTTTGTTGTTTGTTGTTTGTTGTTTGTTGTTTGTTGTTTGTTGTTTGTTGTTTGTTGTTTGTTGTTTGTTGTTTGTTGTTTGTTGTTTGTTGTTTGTTGTTTGTTGTTTGTTGTTTGTTGTTTGTTGTTTGTTGTTTGTTGTTTGTTGTTTGGTGTGTGTGGGGGGGGGGGGGGGGGGGGGGGGGGGGGGGGTGGGGGGGGGGGGGTGGGGGGGGGGTGGGGGGGGGGGGGGGGGGGGGGGGGGGGGGGGGGGGGGGGGGGGGGGGGGGGGGGGGGGGGGGGGGGGGGGGGGGGGGGGGGGGGGGGGGGGGGGGGGGGGGGGGGGGGGGGGGGGGGGGGGGGGGGGGGGGGGGGGGGGGGGGGGGGGGGGGGGGGGGGGGGGGGGGGGGGGGGGGGGGGGGGGGGGGGGGGGGGGGGGGGGGGGGGGGGGGGGGGGGGGGGGGGGGGGGGGGGGGGGGGGGGGGGGGGGGTGGGGGGGGGGGGGGGGGGGGGGGGGGGGGGGGGGGGGGGGGGGGGGGGGGGGGGGGGGGGGGGGGGGGGGGGGGGGGGGGGGGGGGGGGGGGGGGGGGGGGGGGGGGGGGGGGGGGGGGGGGGGGGGGGGGGGGGGGGGGGGGGGGGGGGGGGGGGTGGGGGGGGGGGGGGGAGGGGGGGGGGGGGGGGGGGGGGGGGGGGGTGTTTGTTGTTGGTGTTGTTGTTTGTTGTTTGTGTTGTGTTGTTTGTTGTGTTGTTTGTTTGTTTGTTAGTTAGTTTCTTTGTTCGTTTGTTTGTTAGTTTGTTTGTTTGTTAGTTAGTTAGTTTGTTTGTTTGTTCGTTTGTTAGATAGTTAGTAAGTTAGTTGGTTTGTTTGTTCGTTAGTTAGTTAGTAAGTTGGTTTGTTTGTTAGTTAGTCTGTTTGTATGTATGTCAGTTAGTTAGTTAGTTAGTTAGTTTGTTCGTTTGATTGTTTGTTTGTTTGTTTGTTCGTTTGTTAGTTAGTTAGTTAGTTAGTTTGATAGGTTTCCTTGTTTGTTTGTTTGTTCGATTGATTGTTTGTTTGATTGTTTGTTTGTTTGCTTGTTTGTTCGTTTGTTTGTTCGTTTGTATGTTTGTTTGTTAGTTAGTTAGTTAGTTTGTTTGTTTGTTAGTTTGTTTGTTTGTTTGTTAGTCAGTTTGTTTGTTCGATGATTGTTTGTTTGTTTGTTTGTTTGTTTATTTATTTGTTTGTTTGTTTGTTCGTTCGTTCGTTTGTTAGTTAGTTAGTTAGTTAGTTTGATAGGTTCCCTTGTTTGTTTGTTTGTTCGATTGATTGTTTGTTTGTTAGTCAGTTAGTTAGTTTATTTTTTAGATTGTTTGTATGTTTGATTGATTGGTTTGTTTGTTTGTTAGAACGTTTGTTTGTTTGTTAGTTAGTTAGTTTGTTTGTTTGTTCGTTTGTTAGTCAGTTAGTTAGTTTATTTGTTAGATTGTTTGTATGTTTGATTGATTGGTTTGTTTGTTTGTTTGTTAGTTTGTTTGTTCGTTAGTTAGTTAGTAAGTTGGTTTGTTTGTTAGTTAGTCTGTTAGTATGTATGTCAGTCAGTTAGTTAGCTAGTTAGTTTGTTTGTTAGTTTGTTTGTATGTTTGATTGATTGGTTTGTTTGTTTCTTAGTTAGTTTGTTTGTTTGTTAGTTAATTAGTTAGTTTGTTTGTTCGTTTGTTAGTTAGTTAGTCAGTTTGATAGGTTTCAATGTTTGTTTGTTAGTTAGTTAGTTTGTTTGTTTGTTTGTTTGTTAGTCAGTTAGATGGTTTATTTGTTAGATTGTTTGTACGTTTGATTGATTGGTTTGTTTGTTTGTTAGTTAGTTTGTTTGTTTGTTAGCTAGTTAGTTTGTTTGTTTGTTCGTTTGTTAGTTAGTTAGTAAGTTAGTTGGTTTGTTTGTTCGTTAGTTAGTTAGTAAGTTGGTTTGTTTGTTAGTTAGTCTGTTTGTATGTATGTCAGTTAGTTAGTTAGTTAGTTTGTATGTTTGATTGATTGGTTTGTTTGTTTCTTAGTTAGTTTGTTTGTTTGTTAGTTAATTAGTTAGTTTGTTTGTTCGTTTGTTAGTTAGTTAGTTAGTTAGTTTGATAGGTTTCTTTGTTTGTTTGTTAGTTTGTTTGTTTGTTTGTTTATCTGTTTGTTTGTTTGTTCGTTCGCTAGTTAGTAAGTTAGTTTGTTAGTTTGATAGGTTTGATTGTTTGTTTGTTTGTTCGATTGATTGTTTGTTTGTTTGATTGATTGTTAGTTTGTTTGTTATTTTGTTTGTATGTTTGATTGATTGGTTTGTCTGTTTCTTAGTTAGTTTGTTTGTTTGTTAGTTAATTAGTTAGTTAGTTTGTTCGTTTGTTAGTTAGTTAGTTAGTTTGATAGGTTTCTTCGTTTGTTTGTTTGCTTGCTTGTTTTTTGTATGTTTGTTTGTTTGTTTGCTTGTTTGTTTGTTTGTTTGTTTGTTTGCTTGTTTGTTCGTTTGTTCGTTTGTTCGTTTGTTCGTTCGTTCGTTTGTTCGTTCGTTCGTTTGTTCGTTCGTTCGTTTGTTCGTTCGTTCGTTTGTTCGTTCGTTCGTTTGTTCGTTCGTTCGTTTGTTCGTTCGTTCGTTTGTTCGTTCGTTCGTTTGTTCGTTTGTTCGTTTGTTCGTTTGTTCGTTTGTTCGTTTGTTCGTTTGTTCGTTTGTTCGTTTGTTCGTTTGTTCGTTTGTTCGTTTGTTCGTTTGTTCGTTTGTTCGTTTGTTCGTTTGTTCGTTTGTTCGTTTGTTCGTTTGTTCGTTTGTTCGTTTGTTCGTTTGTTCGTTTGTTCGTTTGTTCGTTTGTTCGTTTGTTCGTTTGTTCGTTTGTTCGTTTGTTCGTTTGTTCGTTTGTTCGTTTGTTCGTTTGTTCGTTTGTTCGTTTGTTCGTTTGTTCGTTTGTTCGTTTGTTCGTTTGTTCGTTTGTTCGTTTGTTCGTTTGTTCGTTTGTTCGTTTGTTCGTTTGTTCGTTTGTTCGTTTGTTCGTTTGTTCGTTTGTTCGTTTGTTCGTTTGTTCGTTTGTTCGTTTGTTCGCTTGTTCGTTTGTTCGTTTGTTCGTTTGTTCGTTTGTTCGCTTGTTCGTTTGTTCGCTTGTTCGTTTGTTCGCTTGTTCGTTTGTTCGCTTGTTCGTTTGTTCGCTTGTTCGTTTGTTCGTTTGTTCGTTTGTTCGTTTGTTCGTTTGTTCGTTTGTTCGTTTGTTCGTTTGTTCGTTTGTTCGTTTGTTCGTTTGTTCGTTTGTTCGTTTGTTCGTTTGTTCGTTTGTTCGTTTGTTCGTTTGTTCGTTTGTTCGTTTGTTCGTTTGTTCGTTTGTTCGTTTGTTCGTTTGTTCGTTTGTTCGTTTGTTCGTTTGTTCGTTTGTTCGTTTGTTCGTTTGTTCGTTTGTTCGTTTGTTCGTTTGTTCGTTTGTTCGTTTGTTCGTTTGTTCGTTTGTTCGTTTGTTCGTTTGTTCGTTTGTTCGTTTGTTCGTTTGTTCGTTTGTTCGTTTGTTCGTTTGTTCGTTTGTTCGTTTGTTCGTTTGTTCGTTTGTTCGTTTGTTCGTTTGTTCGTTTGTTCGTTTGTTCGTTTGTTCGTTTGTTCGTTTGTTCGTTTGTTCGTTTGTTCGTTTGTTCGTTTGTTCGTTTGTTCGTTTGTTCGTTTGTTCGTTTGTTCGTTTGTTCGTTTGTTCGTTTGTTCGTTTGTTCGTTTGTTCGTTTGTTCGTTTGTTCGTTTGTTCGTTTGTTCGTTTGTTCGTTTGTTCGTTTGTTCGTTTGTTCGTTTGTTCGTTTGTTCGTTTGTTCGTTTGTTCGTTTGTTCGTTTGTTCGTTTGTTCGTTTGTTCGTTTGTTCGTTTGTTCGTTTGTTCGTTTGTTCGTTTGTTCGTTTGTTCGTTTGTTCGTTTGTTCGTTTGTTCGTTTGTTCGTTTGTTCGTTTGTTCGTTTGTTCGTTTGTTCGTTTGTTCGTTTGTTCGTTTGTTCGTTTGTTCGTTTGTTCGTTTGTTCGTTTGTTCGTTTGTTCGTTTGTTCGTTTGTTCGTTTGTTCGTTTGTTCGTTTGTTCGTTTGTTCGTTTGTTCGTTTGTTCGTTTGTTTGTTTGTTCGTTTGTTTGTTTGTTTGTTCGTTAGTTAGTTAGTTAGTTAGTTTGATAAGATTCCTTGTTTGTTTGTTTGTTCGATTGATTGTTTGTTTGATTGATTGATTGTTAGTTTGTTTGTTAGTTTGTTTGTATGTTTGATTGATTGGTTTGTTTGTTTCTTAGTTAGTTTGTTTGTTTGTTAGTTAATTAGTTAGTTTGTTTGTTCGTTTGTTAGTTAGTTAGTTAGTTTGATAGGTTTCAATGTTTGTTTGTTAGTTAGTTTGTTTGTTTGTTTGTTAGTCAGTTAGTTAGTTTATTTGTGAGATTGTTTGTATGTTTGATTGATTGGTTTGTTTGTTTGTTAGTTAGTTTGTTTGTTTGTTAGTTAGTTAGTTTTTTTGTTTGTTCGTTTGTTAGTTAGTTAGTAAGTTAGTTGGTTTGTTTGTTCGTTAGATAGTTAGTAAGTTGGTTTGTTTGTTAGTTAGTCTGTTTGTATGTATGTCAGTCAGCTAGTTAGCTAGTTAGTTTGTTTGTTAGCTTGTTTGTATGTTTGATTGATTGGTTTGTTTGTTTCTTAGTTAGTTTGTTTTTTCGTTTGTTAGTTAGTTAGTTAGTTTGATAGGTTTCCTTGTTTGTTTGTTTGTTCGATTGATTGTTTGTTTGTTCGATTGATTGTTTGTTTGTTTGATTGATTGTTTGTTTGTTTGATTGGTTTGTTTGTTTGTTTGTTAGGTAGTATGTTTGTTAGGTAGTTAGTTTGTTTGTTTTGTTACTTAGTTAGTTAGTTTGTTTGTTAGCTTGTTTGTTTGTTTGTTATCTTGTTTGTTTGACTGGCTTGTTTGTTTGTTTGTTTGTTGGTTTGTGTGTTTGTCAGTCAGTTAGTTTGTTTGTTAGTTAGTCTGTTTGTTTTGTTAGTTAGTTAGTTAGTTAGTTAGTTAGTTTGTTTGTATGTTTGATTGATTGGTTTGTTTGTTTCTTAGTTAGTTAGTTTGTTTGTTAATTAATTAGTTAGTTTGTTTGTTCGTTTGTTAGTTAGTTAGTTAATTTGATAAGTATCTTCGTTTGTTTGTTAGTTTGTTTGTTTGTTTGTTTGTTCGTTTGTTTGTTTGTTTGTGTGTTTGTTTGTATGTTTGTTTGTTTGTTTGTTTGTTCTTTTTTAGTTAGTTAGTTAGTTAGTTTAATAGGTTTCCTTGTTTGTTTGTTCGATTGATTGTTTGTTTGTTTGATTGATTGTTAGTTTGTTTGTTAGTTTGTTTGTATGTTTGATTGATTGGTTTGTTTGTTTCTTAGTTAGTTTGTTTGTGAGTTAGTTAATTAGTTAGTTTGTTTTTTCGTTTGTTAGTTAGTTAGTTAGTTTGATAGGTTTCCTTGTTTGTTTGTTTGTTCGATTGATTGTTTGTTTGTTCGATTGATTGTTTGTTTGTTTGATTGATTGTTTGTTTGTTTGATTGGTTTGTTTGTTTGTTTGTTAGGTAGTTTGTTTGTTAGGTAGTTAGTTTGTTTGTTTTGTTACTTAGTTAGTTAGTTTGTTTGTTAGCTTGTTTGTTTGTTTGTTAGCTTGTTTGTTTGATTGGCTTGTTTGTTTGTTTGTTTGTTGGTTTGTGTGTTTGTCAGTCAGTTAGTTTGTTTGTTAGTTAGTCTGTTTGTTTTGTTAGTTAGTTAGTTAATTAGTTAGTTCGTTTGTATGTTTGATTGATTGGTTTGTTTGTTTCTTAGTTAGTTTGTTTGTTTCTTAGTTAATTAGTTAGTTTGTTTTTTCGTTTGTTAGTTAGTTAGTTAGTTTGATAGGTTTCCTTGTTTGTTTGTTTGTTCAATTGATTGTTTGTTTGTTCGATTGATTGTTTGTTTGTTTGATTGATTGTTTGTTTGTTTGATTGGTTTGTTTGTTTGTTTGTTAGGTAGTATGTTTGTTAGGTAGTTAGTTTGTTTGTTTTGTTACTTACTTAGTTAGTTTGTTTGTTAGCTTGTTTGTTTGTTTGTTATCTTGTTTGTTTGACTGGCTTGTTTGTTTGTTTGTTTGTTGGTTTGTGTGTTTGTCAGTCAGTTAGTTTGTTTGTTAGTTAGTCTGTTTGTTTTGTTAGTTAGTTAGTTAGTTAGTTAGTTAGTTTGTTTGTATGTTTGATTGATTGGTTTGTTTGTTTCTTAGTTAGTTAGTTTGTTTGTTAATTAATTAGTTAGTTTGTTTGTTCGTTTGTTAGTTAGTTAGTTAATTTGATAAGTATCTTCGTTTGTTTGTTAGTTTGTTTGTTTGTTTGTTTGTTCGTTTGTTTGTTTGTTTGTGTGTTTGTTTGTATGTTTGTTTGTTTGTTTGTTTGTTCTTTTTTAGTTAGTTAGTTAGTTAGTTTAATAGGTTTCCTTGTTTGTTTGTTCGATTGATTGTTTGTTTGTTTGATTGATTGTTAGTTTGTTTGTTAGTTTGTTTGTATGTTTGATTGATTGGTTTGTTTGTTTCTTAGTTAGTTTGTTTGTGAGTTAGTTAATTAGTTAGTTTGTTTTTTCGTTTGTTAGTTAGTTAGTTAGTTTGATAGGTTTCCTTGTTTGTTTGTTTGTTCGATTGATTGTTTGTTTGTTCGATTGATTGTTTGTTTGTTTGATTGATTGTTTGTTTGTTTGATTGGTTTGTTTGTTTGTTTGTTAGGTAGTTTGTTTGTTAGGTAGTTAGTTTGTTTGTTTTGTTACTTAGTTAGTTAGTTTGTTTGTTAGCTTGTTTGTTTGATTGGCTTGTTTGTTTGTTTGTTTGTTGGTTTGTGTGTTTGTCAGTCAGTTAGTTTGTTTGTTAGTTAGTCTGTTTGTTTTGTTAGTTAGTTAGTTAATTAGTTAGTTCGTTTGTATGTTTGATTGATTGGTTTGTTTGTTTCTTAGTTAGTTTGTTTGTTTCTTAGTTAATTAGTTAGTTTGTTTTTTCGTTTGTTAGTTAGTTAGTTAGTTTGATAGGTTTCCTTGTTTGTTTGTTAGTTAGTTTGTTTGTTTGTTCGTTTGTTAGTTAGTTAGTAAGTTAGTTGGTTTGTTTGTTCGTTAGTTAGTTAGTAAGTTGGTTTGTTTGTTAGTTAGTCTGTTAGTATGTATGTCAGTCAGTTAGTTAGCTAGTTAGTTTGTTTGTTAGTTTGTTTGTATGTTTGATTGTTTGGTTTGTTTGTTTCTTAGTTAGTTTGTTGTCTTTTAATTAGTTAGTTTGTTTGTTCGTTTGTTAGTTAGTTAGTTAGTTTGATAGGTTTCTTTGTTTGTTTGTTTGTTTGTTAGTCAGTTAGTTGGTTTATTTGTTAGATTGTTTGTATGTTTGATTGATTGGTTTGTTTGTTTGTTAGTTAGTTTGTTTATTTGTTTGTTAGTTAGTTTGTTTGTTTGCTCGTTTGTTAGTTAGTTAGTAAGTTAGTTGGTTTGTTTGTTCGTTAGTTAGTTAGTAAGTTGGTTTGTTTGTTAGTTAGTCTGTTTGTATGTATGTCAGTCAGTTAGTTAGCTAGTTAGTTTGTTTGTTAGTTTGTTTGTATGTTTGATTGATTGGTTTGTTTGTTTCTTAGTTAGTTTGTTGTTTTTTAATTAGTTAGTTTGTTTGTTCGTTTGTTAGTTATTTAGTAAGTTAGTTGGTTTGTTTGTTCGTTAGTTCGTTAGTAAGTTGGTTTGTTTGTTAGTTAGTCTGTTTGTATATATGTCAGTTAGTTAGTTAGTTAGTTTGTATGTTTGATTGATTGGTTTGTTTGTTTGTTAGTTAGTTTGTTTGTTTGTTAGTTAATTAGTTAGTTTGTTTGTTCGTTTGTTAGTTAGTTAGTTAGTTTGATAGGTTTCCTTGTTTGTTTGTTCGATTGATTGTTTGTTTGTTTGATTGATTCTTAGTTTGTTTGTTAGTTTGTTTGTATGTTTGATTGATTGGTTTGTTTGTTTCTTAGCTAGTTTGTTTGTTTGTTAGTTAATTAGTTAGTTTGTTTTTTCGTTTGTTAGTTAGTTATTTAGTTTGATAGGTTTCCTTGTTTGTTTGTTTGTTCGATTGATTGTTTGTTTGTTCGATTGATTGTTTGTTTGTTCGATTGATTGTTTGTTTGTTTGATTGATTGTTTGTTTGTTTGATTGGTTTGTTTGTTTGTTTGTTAGGTAGTTTGTTTGTTAGGTAGTTAGTTTGTTTGTTTGTTAGCTTGTTTGTTTGTTTGTTAGCTTGTTTGTTTGATTGGCTTGTTTGTTTGTTTGTTTGTTGATTTGTGTGTTTGTCAGTCAGTTAGTTTGTTTGTTAGTTAGTCTGTTTGTTTTGTTAGTTAGTTAGTTAGTTAGTTAGTTTGTTTGTATGTTTGATTGATTGGTTTGTTTGTTTCTTAGTTAGTTAGTTTGTTTGTTAGTTAATTAGTTAGTTTGTTTGTTCGTTTGTTAGTTAGTTAGTTAATTTGATAGGTTTCTTCGTTTGTTTGTTAGTTTGTTTGTTTGTTTGTTTGTTTGTTCGTTTGTTTGTTTGTTTGTTTGTTCGTTTGTTTGTTTGTTTGTTCGTTCGTTCGTTCGTTTGTTTGTTAGTTAGTTAGTTAGTTTGATAGGTTTCCTTGTTTGTTTGTTTGCTCGATTGATTGTTTGTTTGTTCGTTTGTTTGTTTGTTTGTTTGTTTGTTCGTTTGTTAGTTAGTTAGTTAGTTTGATAGGTTTCCTTGTTTGTTTGTTTGTTCGATTGATTGTTTGTTTGTTCGATTGATTGTTTGTTTGTTTGATTGATTGTTTGTTTGTTTGATTGGTTTGTTTGTTTGTTTGTTAGGTAGTTAGTTTGTTTGTTTTGTTACTTAGTTAGTTTGTTTGTTTGTTAGCTTGTTTGTTTGTTTGTTAGCTTGTTTGTTTGATTGGCTTGTTTGTTTGTTTGTTTGTTGGTTTGTGTGTTACTCAGTCAGTTAGTTTGTTTGTTAGTTAGTCTGTTTGTTTTGTTAGTTAGTTAGTTAATTAGTTAGTTTGTTTGTATGTTTGATTGATTGGTTTGTTTGTTTCTTAGTTAGTTAGTTTGTTTGTTAGTTAATTAGTTTGTTTGTTTGTTCGTTAGTTAGTTAGTTAGTTAGTTTGATAGGTTTCTTTGTTTGTTTGTTAGTTAGTTTGTTTGTTTGTTCGTTTGTTAGTTAGTTAGTAAGTTAGTTGGTTTGTTTGTTCGTTAGTTAGTTAGTAAGTTGGTTTGTTTGTTAGTTAGTCTGTTAGTATGTATGTCAGTCAGTTAGTTAGCTAGTTAGTTTGTTTGTTAGTTTGTTTGTATGTTTGATTGTTTGGTTTGTTTGTTTCTTAGTTAGTTTGTTGTCTTTTAATTAGTTAGTTTGTTTGTTCGTTTGTTAGTTAGTTAGTTAGTTTGATAGGTTTCTTTGTTTGTATGTTTGTTTGTTTGTTAGTCAGTTAGTTGGTTTATTTGTTAGATTGTTTGTATGTTTGATTGATTGGTTTGTTTGTTTGTTAGTTAGTTAGTTTGATAGGATTCTTTGTTTGTTTGTTAGTTTGTTTGTTAGTTTGTTTATCTGTTTGTATGTTTGTTAGTTAGTTTGTTTGTTAGTTAGTTTGTTTGTTCGTTTGTTAGTTAGTTAGTTAGTTTGATAGGTTTCTTTGTTTGTTTGTTTGTTTGTTAGTCAGTTAGTTGGTTTATTTGTTAGATTGTTTGTATGTTTGATTGATTGGATTGTTTTTTTGTTTGTTAGTTTGTTTATTTGTTAGTTAGTTAGTTTGTTTGTATGTCCGTTTGTTAGTTAGTTTGTTTGTTTGTTCGTTTGTTAGTTAGTTAGTTCGTTTGTTCGTTTGTTAGTTATTTAGTAAGTTAGTTGGTTTGTTTGTTCGTTAGTTAGTTAGTAAGTTGGTTTGTTTGTTAGTTAGTCTGTTTGTATGCATGTCAGTTAGTTAGTTAGTTAGTTAGTTAGTTTGTTTGTATGTTTGATTGATTGGTTTGTTTGTTTCTTAGTTAGTTAGTTTGTATGTTAGTTAATTAGTTGGTTTGTTTGTTCGTTTGTTAGTTAGTTAGTTAGTTTGATAGGTTTCTTCGTTTGTTTGTTAGTTTGTTTGTTTGTTCGTTTCTTTGTTTGTTTGTTTGTTCGTTTCTTTGTTTGTTTGTGTGTTTGTTTGTATGTTTGTTTGTTTCTTTGTTTGTTCTTTTTTTAGTTAGTTAGTTAGTTAGTTTGATAGGTTTCCTTGTTTGTTTGTTTGTTCGATTGATTGTTTGTTTTGTGTGATTGATTGTTAGTTAGTTAGTTAGTTAGTTTGACAGGTTTCCTTGTTTGTTTGCTTGTTCGATTGATTGTTTGTTTGTTTGATTGATTGTTAGTTTGTTTGTTAGTTCGTTTGTATGTTTGATTGATTGGTTTGTTTGTTTCTTAGTTAGTTTGTTTGTTTGTTAGTTAATTAGTTAGTTTGTTTGTTCGTGTGTTAGTTAGTTAGTTAGTTTGATAGGTTTCTTTGTTTGTTTGTTTGTTTGTTTATCTGTTTGTTTGTTTGTTAGTTAGTTTGTTTGTGAGTTAGTTTGTTTGTTTGTTTGTTTGTTTGTTTGCTTGTTTGTTTGTTTGTTAGTTTGTTTGTTTGTTAGTTAGTTAGTTAGTTTGTTTGTTCGTTTGTTAGTTAGTTAGTAAGTTAGTTGGTTTGTTTGTTAGTTATTTAGTTAGTAAGTTGGTTTGTTTGTTAGTTAGTCTGTTTGTATGTATGTCAGTTAGTTAGTTAGTTAGTCAGTTTGTTCGTTTGATTGTTTGTTTGTTTGTTTGTTTGTTTGTTCGTTTGTTTGTTTGTTTGTTTGTTAGTTAGTTTGTTTGTTAGTTTGTTTGTTTGTTCGTTTGTCAGTTAGTTAGTAAGTTAGTTGGTTTGTTTGTTCGTTAGTTAGTTAGTAAGTTGGTTTGTTTGTTAGTTAGTCTGTTTGTATGTATGTCAGTCAGTTAGTTAGCTAGTTAGTTTGTTTGTTAGCTTGTTTGTATGTTTGATTGATTGGTTTGTTTGTTTCTTAGTTAGTTTGTTTGTTTGTTAGTTAATTAGTTAGTTTGTTTTTTCGTTTGTTAGTTAGTTAGTTAGTTTGATAGGTTTCCTTGTTTGTTTGTTTGTTCCATTGATTGCTTGTTTGTTCGATTGATTGTTTGTTTGTTTGATTGATTGTTTGTTTGTTTGATTGGTTTGTTTGTTTGTTTGTTAGGTAGTATGTTTGTTAGGTAGTTAGTTTGTTTGTTTTGTTACTTAGTTAGTTAGTTTGTTTGTTAGCTTGTTTGTTTGTTTGTTATCTTGTTTGTTTGATTGGCTTGTTTGTTTGTTTGTTTGTTGGTTTGTGTGTTTGTCAGTCAGTTAGTTTGTTTGTTAGTTAGTCTGTTTGTTTTGTTAGTTAGTTAGTTAGTTAGTTTGTTTGTTTGTATGTTTGATTGATTGGTTTGTTTGTTTCTTAGTTAGTTAGTTAGTTTGTTAGTTAATTAGTTAGTTTGTTTGTTCGTTTGTTAGTTAGTTAGTTAATTTGATAAGTTTCTTCGTTTGTTTGTTAGTTTGTTTGTTTGTTTGTTTGTTTGTTCGTTTGTTTGTTTGTTTGTGGGTTTGTTTGTATGTTTGTTTGTTTGTTTGTTTGTTCTTTTTTTAGTTAGTTAGTTAGTTAGTTTGATAGGTTTCCTTGTTTGTTTGTTCGATTGATTGTTTGTTTGTTTGATTGATTCTTAGTTTGTTTGTTAGTTTGTTTGTATGTTTGATTGATTGGTTTGTTTGTTTCTTAGTTAGTTTGTTTGTTTGTTAGTTAATTAGTTAATTTGTTTTTTCGTTTGTTAGTTAGTTAGTTAGTTTGATAGGTTTCCTTGTTTGTTTGTTTGTTCGATTGATTGTTTGTTTGTTCGATTGATTGTTTGTTTGTTCGATTGATTGTTTGTTTGTTTGATTGATTGTTTGTTTGTTTGATTGGTTTGTTTGTTTGTTTGTTAGGTAGTTTGTTTGTTAGGTAGTTAGTTTGTTTGTTTGTTAGCTTGTTTGTTTGTTTGTTGGCTTGTTTGTTTGATTGGCTTGTTTGTTTGTTTGTTTGTTGGTTTGTGTGTTTGTCAGTCAGTTAGTTTGTTTGTTAGTTAGTCTGTTTGTTTTGTTAGTTAGTTAGTTAGTTAGTTAGTTTGTTTGTATGTTTGATTGATTGGTTTGTTTGTTTCTTAGTTAGTTAGTTTGTTTGTTAGTTAATTAGTTAGTTTGTTTGTTCGTTTGTTAGTTAGTTAGTTAATTTGATAGGTTTCTTCGTTTGTTAGTTAGTTTGTTTGTTTGTTCGTTTGTTTGTTTGTTTGTTTGTGTGTTTGTTTGTATGTTTGTTTGTTTGTTTGATTGTTCTTTTTTTAGTTAGTTAGTTAGTTAGTTTGATAGGTTTCCTTGTTTGTTTGTTCGATTGATTGTTTGTTTGTTTGATTGATTGTTAGTTTGTTTGTTGGTTTGTTTGTATGTTTGATTGATTGGTTTGTTTGTTTCTTAGTTAGTTAGTGTGTTTGTTAGTTAATTAGTTAGTTTGTTTGTTCGTTTGTTAGTTAGTTAGTTAATTTGATAGGTTTCTTAGTTTGTTTGTTAGTTTGTTTGTTTGTTCGTTTGTTTGTTTGTTTGTTCATTTGTTTGTTTGTTTGTGTGTTTGTTTGTATGTTTTATTGATTGGTTTGTTTGTTTCTTAGTTAGTTTGTTTGTTTGTTAGTTAATTAGTTAGTTTGTTTGTTCGTTTGTTAGTTAGTTAGTTAGTTTGATAGGTTTCAATGTTTGTTTGTTAGTTAGTTTGTTTGTTTGTTGGTTTGTTAGTCAGTTAGTTTGTTTGTTTGCTCGTTTGTCAGTTAGTTAGTAAGTTAGTTGGTTTGTTTGTTCGTTAGTTAGTTAGTAAGTTGGTTTGTTTGTTAGTTAGTCTGTTTGTATGTATGTCAGTTAGTTAGTTAGTTAGTTAGTTTGTTTGTTAGTTTGTTTGTATGTTTGATTGATTGGTTTGTTTGTTTCTTAGTTAGTTTGTTTGTGAGTTAGTTAATTAGTTAGTTTGTTTGTTCGTTAGTTAGTTAGTCAGTTAGTTTGATAGGTATCTTTGTTTGTTTGTTAGTTAGTTTGTTTGTTTGTTTGTTTGTTTGTTAGTCAGTTAGTTAGTTTATTTGTTAGATTGTTTGTATGTTTGATTGATTGGTTTGTTTGTTTGTTAGTTTGTTTGTTTGTTTGTTCGTTAGTTAGTTAGTTAGTTAGTTTGATAGGTTTCCTTGTTCGTTTGTTTGTTCGATTGATTGTTTGTTTGTTTGATAGTTTGTTAGTTTGTTTGTTAGTTTGTTGGTATGTTTGATTGATTGGTTCGTTTGTTTCTTAGTTAGTTTCTTTGTTTGTTAGTTAATTAGTTAGTTTGTTTGATCGTTTGTTAGTTAATTAGTTAGTTTGATAGGTTTCTTTGTTTGTTTGTTAGTTTGTTTGTTTGTTTGTTCGTTTGTTAGTTAGTTAGTAAGTTAGTTGGTTTGTTTGTTCGTTAGTTAGTTAGTAAGTTGGTTTGTTTGTTAGTTAGTCTGTTTGTATGTATGTCAGTTAGTTAGTTAGTTAGTTAGTTTGTTTGTTAGTTTGTTTGTATGTTTGATTGATTGGTTTGTTTGTTTCTTAGTTAGTTTGTTTGTTTGTTAGTTAATTAGTTAGTTTGTTTGTTCGTTTGTTAGTTAGTTAGTTAGTTTGATAGGTTTCTTTGTTTGTTTGTTAGTTAGTTTGTTTGTTTGTTTGTTAGTTAGTTTCTTTGTTCGTTTGTTTGATGGTTGTTTGCTTGTTTGTTTGTTTGTTTGTTAGTTTGTTTGTTTGTTAATCAGTTAGTTAGTTTATTTGTTAGATTGTCTGTATGTTTGATTGATTGGTTTGTTTGTTTGTTAGTTAGTTTGTTTGTTTGATAGTTATTTAGTTTGTTTGTTAGTTAGCTTGTTTGTTTGTTAGTTAGTTAGTTTGTTTGTTTGTTTGTTCGTTTGTTAGTTAGACAGTAAGTTAGTTGGTTTCTTTGTTCGTTAGTTAGTTAGTAAGTTGGTTTGTTTGTTCGTTAGTTAGTTAGTAAGTTGGTTTGTTTGTTAGTTAGTCTGTTTGTATGTATGTCAGTTAGTTAGTTAGTTAGTTAGTTTGTTTGTTAGTTTGTTTGTATGTTTGATTGATTGGTTTGTTTGTTTCTTAGTTAGTTTGTTTGTTTGTTAGTTAATTAGTTAGTTTGTTTGTTCGTTTGTTAGTTAGTTAGTTAGTTTGATAGGTTTCTTTGTTTGTTTGTTAGTTAGTTAGTTTGTTTGTTTGTTAGTTAGTTTCTTTGTTCGTTTGTTTGATGGTTGTTTGCTTGTTTGTTTGTTTGTTTGTTAGTTTGTTTGTTTGTTAATCAGTTAGTTAGTTTATTTGTTAGATTGTCTGTATGTTTGATTGATTGGTTTGTTTGTTTGTTAGTTAGTTTGTTTGTTTGATAGTTATTTAGTTTGTTTGTTAGTTAGCTTGTTTGTTTGTTAGTTAGTTAGTTTGTTTGTTTGTTTGTTCGTTTGTTAGTTAGACAGTAAGTTAGTTGGTTTCTTTGTTCGTTAGTTAGTTAGTAAGTTGGTTTGTTTGTTAGTTAGTCTGTTTTTAAGTATGTCAGTTAGTTAATTAGTTAGTTAGTTTGTTTGTTAGTTTGTTTGTATGTTTGATTGATTGGTTTGTTTGTTTCTTAGTTAGTTTGTTTGCTTGTTAGTTAATTAGTTAGTTAGTTTGTTCGTTTGTTAGTTAGTTAGTTAGTTTGATAGGTTTTTTTGTTTGTTTGTTTGATTGTTTGTTTGTTTGTTTGTGTGTTTGTTCGTTATTTAGTTAGTTAGTTAGTTAGTTTGATAGGTTTCCTTGTTTGTTTGTTTGTTCGATTGATTGTTTGTTTGTTTGATTGATTGTTAGTTTGTTTGTTAGTTTGTTTGTATGTTTGATTGATTGGTTTGTTTGTTTGTTAGTTAGTTTGTTAGTTAGTTAGATAGTTTGATAGGTTTCTTTGTTTTGTTTGTTTGTTAGTCAGTTTGTTAGTTTATTTGTTAGATTGTTTGTATGTTTGATTGATTGGTTTGTTTGTTTGTTAGTTAGTTTGTTTGTTTGTTAGTTAGTTAGTTTGTTTGTTTGTTCGTTTGTTAGTTAGTTAGTAAGTTAGTTGGTTTGTTTGTTCGTTAGTTAGTTAGTATGTTGGTTTGTTTGTTAGTTAGTCTGTTTGTATGTATGTCAGTTAGTTAGTTAGTTAGTTTGTATGTTTGATTGATTGGTTTGTTTGTTTCTTAGTTAGTTTGGTTGTTTGTTAGTTAATTAGTTAGTTTGTTTGTTCGTTTGTTAGTTAGTTTGTTTGTTTGTTAGTTAATTAGTTAGTTTGTTTGTTCGTTTGTTAGTTAGTTAGTTAGTTTGATAGGTTTCTTTGTTTGTTTGTTTGTTTGTTAGTCAGTTAGTTGGTTTATTTGTTAGATTGTTTGTATGTTTGATTGATTGGATTGTTTTTTTGTTTGTTAGTTTGTTTATTTGTTAGTTAGTTAGTTTGTTTGTATGTCCGTTTGTTAGTTAGTTTGTTTGTTTGTTCGTTTGTTAGTTAGTTAGTTCGTTTGTTCGTTTGTTAGTTATTTAGTAAGTTAGTTGGTTTGTTTGTTCGTTAGTTAGTTAGTAAGTTGGTTTGTTTGTTAGTTAGTCTGTTTGTATGCATGTCAGTTAGTTAGTTAGTTAGTTAGTTAGTATGTTTGTATGTTTGATTGATTGGTTTGTTTGTTTCTTAGTTAGTTAGTTTGTATGTTAGTTAATTAGTTGGTTTGTTTGTTCGTTTGTTAGTTAGTTAGTTAGTTTGATAGGTTTCTTCGTTTGTTTGTTAGTTTGTTTGTTTGTTCGTTTCTTTGTTTGTTTGTGTGTTTGTTTGTATGTTTGTTTGTTTCTTTGTTTGTTCTTTTTTTAGTTAGTTAGTTAGTTAGTTTGATAGGTTTCCTTGTTTGTTTGTTCGATTGATTGTTTGTTTGTTTGATTGATTGTTAGTTTCTTTGTTAATTTGTTTGTATGTTTAATTGATTGGTTTGTTTATCTGTTTGTTTGTTTGTTAGTTAGTTTGTTTGTTAGTTAGTTTGTTTGTTAGTTAGTTTGTTTGTTCGTTTGTTTGTTTGTTTGTTTGTTTGTTTGTTTGTTTCTTTGTTTGTTCGTTTGTTAGTTAGTTAGTAAGTTAGTTGGTTTGTTTGTTCGTTAGTTAGTTAGTAAGTTGGTTTGTTTGTTAGTTAGTCTGTTTGTATGTATGTCAGTTAGTTAGTTAGTTAGTTAGTTAGTTTGTTAGTTTGTTTGTATGTTTGATTGATTGGTTTGTTTGTTTCTTAGTTAGTTTGTTTGTGAGTTAGTTAATTAGTTAGTTTGTTTGTTCGTTAGTTAGTTAGTTAGTTAGTTAGTTTGATAGGTTTCTTTGTTTGTTTGTTAGTTAGTTTGTTTGTTTGTTTGTTTGTTTGTTTATTAGTCAGTTAGTTAGTTTATTTGTGAGATTGTTTGTATGTTTGATTGATTGGTTTGTTTGTTTGTTAGTTAGTTTGTTTGTTTGTTAGTTAGTTAGTTTTTTTGTTTGTTCGTTTGTTAGTTAGTTAGTAAGTTAGTTGGTTTGTTTGTTCGTTAGTTAGTTAGTATGTTGGTTTGTTTGTTAGTTAGTCTGTTTGTATGTATGTCAGTTAGTTAGTTAGTTAGTTTGTATGTTTGATTGATTGGTTTGTTTGTTTCTTAGTTAGTTTGGTTGTTTGTTAGTTAATTAGTTAGTTTGTTTGTTCGTTTGTTAGTTAGTTTGTTTGTTTGTTAGTTAATTAGTTAGTTTGTTTGTTCGTTTGTTAGTTAGTTAGTTAGTTTGATAGGTTTCTTTGTTTGTTTGTTTGTTTGTTAGTCAGTTAGTTGGTTTATTTGTTAGATTGTTTGTATGTTTGATTGATTGGATTGTTTTTTTGTTTGTTAGTTTGTTTATTTGTTAGTTAGTTAGTTTGTTTGTATGTCCGTTTGTTAGTTAGTTTGTT
>NC_135015.1:2235115-2255115 GCF_051020955.1 Megalopta genalis | reverse complement strand
TTAGTTAGTTAGTTAGTTTGTTTGTTAGTTTGTTTGTTAGTTTGATTGTTAGTTTGTTTGTATGTTTCATTGATTGGTTTGTTTGTTTCTTAGTTAGTTTGTTTGTTTTTTAATTAGTTTGTTTGTTTGTTAGTTAGTTAGTTAGTTTGATAGGTTTCTTTGTTTGTTTGTTTGTTTGTTTGTTTGTTTGTTTGTTAGTCAGTTAGTTGGTTTATTTGTTACATTGTTTGTATGTTTGATTGATTGGTTTGTTTGTTTGTCAGTTAGTTTGTTTGTTTGTTAGTTAGTTAGTTTGTTTGTTTGTTCGTTTGTTAGTTAGTTAGTAAGTTAGTTGGTTTGTTTGTTCGTTAGTTAGTTAGTAAGTTGGTTTGTTTGTTAGTTAGTCTGTTTGTATGTATGTCAGTTAGTTAGTTAGTTAGTTTGTATGTATGATTGATTGGTTTGTTTGTTTCTTAGTTAGTTTGTTTGTTTGTTAGTTTATTAGTTAGTTTGTTTGTTCGTTTGTTAGTTAGATAGTTAGTTTGATAGGATTCTTTGTTTGTTTGTTTGTTTGTTTGTTTGTTTATCTGTTTGTTTGTTTGTTAGTTAGTTTGTTTGTTAGTTAGTTAGTTTGTTCGTTTGTTTGTTTGTTTGTTTGTTTGTCAGTTAGTTAGTTAGTTAGTTAGTTAGTTAGTTTGTTCGATTGATTGTTTGTTTGTTTGATTGATTGTTAGTTTGTTTGTTAGTTTGTTTGTATGTTTGATTGATTCGTTTGTTTGTTTCTTAGTTAGTTTGTTGTTTTTTAATTAGTTAGTTTGTTTGTTCGTTTGTTAGTTAGTTAGTTAGTTTGATAGGTTTCTTTGTTTGTTTGTTTGTTTGTTAGTCAGTTAGTTGGTTTATTTGTTAGATTGTTTGTATGTTTGATTGATTGGATTGTTTTTTGTTAGTTAGTTTGTTTATTTGTTAGTTAGTCAGTTTGTTTGTATGTCCGTTTGTTAGTTAGTTTGTTTGTTTGTTCGTTTGTTAGTTAGTTAGTTCGTTTGTTCGTTTGTTAGTTAGTTAGTTAGTTTGATAGGTTTCTTCGTTTGTTTGTTAGTTTGTTTGTTGGTTCGTTTCTTTGTTTGTTTGTTTGTTCGTTTGTTTGTTTGTTTGTGTGTTTGTTTGTTTGTTTGTTTGTTTGTTTGTTCGTTCGTTCGTTCGTTAGTTAGTTAGTTAGTTAGTTAGTTTGATAGGTTTCCTTGTTTGTTTGTTTGCTCGATTGATTGTTTGTTTGTTCGTTAGTTTGTTTGTTTGTTCGTTTGTTAGTTAGTTAGTTAGTTTGATAGGTTTCCTTGTTTGATTGTTTGTTCGATTGATTGTTTGTTTGTGTGATTGATTGTTAGTTAGTTAGTTAGTTAGTTTGATAGGTTTCCTTGTTTGTTTGCTTGTTCGATTGATTGTTTGTTTGTTTGATTGATTGTTAGTTTGTTTGTTAGTTCGTTTGTATGTTTGACTGATTGGTTTGTTTGTTTCTTAGTTAGTTTGTTTGTTCGTGTGTTAGTTAGTTAGTTAGTTTGATAGGTTTCTTTGTTTGTTTGTTTGTTTATCTGTTTGTTTGTTTGTTAGTTAGTTTGTTTGTGAGTTAGTTTGTTTGTTCGTTTGTTTGTTTGTTTGTTTGTTTGTTTGCTTGTTTGTTTGTTTGTTTGTTTGTTTGTTAGTTAGTTAGTTAGTTTGTTTGTTCGTTTGTTAGTTAGTTAGTAAGTTAGTTGGTTTGTTTGTTCGTTAGTTAGTTAGTAAGTTGGTTTGTTTGTTAGTTAGTCTGTTTGTATGTATGTCAGTTAGTTAGTTAGTTAGTCAGTTTGTTCGTTTGTTTGTTTGTTTGTTTGTTTGTTTGTTTGTTTGTTTGTTCGTTTGTTAGTTAGTTAGTTAGTTAGTTTGATAGTTTTCCTTGTTTGTTTGTTTGTTCGATTGATTGTTTGTTTGTTTGTTTATTTGTTGGGTTGTTTGTTAGTTTGTTTGTATGTTTGATTGATTGGTTCGTTTGTTTCTTAGTTAGTTTGTTTGTTAGTTAATTAGTTAGTTTGTTTGTTCGTTTGTTAGTTAGTTAGTTAGTTTGATAGGTTTCTTTGTTTGTTTGTTTGTTTGTTAGTCAGTTAGTTAGTTTATTTGTTAGATTGATTGTATGTTTGATTGATTGGTTTGTTTGTTTGTTAGTTAGTTTGTTTGTTTGTTAGATTGTTTGTATGTTTGATTGATTGGTTTGTTTGTTTGTTTGTTAGTTAGTTTGTTTGTTTGTTTGTTTGTTCGTTTGTTAGTTTGTTAATTAGTTAGTTTGTTTGCTCCTTTGTTAGTTAGTTAGTTAGTTTGATAGGTTTCTTTGTTTGTTTGTTAGTTTGTTTGTTTGTTTGTTTGTTAATCAGTTAGTTAGTTTATTTGTTAGATTGTTTGTATGTTTGATTGATTGGTTTGTTTGTTTGTTAGTTAGTTTGTTTGTTTGTTAGTTATTTAGTTTGTTTGTTAGTTAGTTTGTTTGTTTGTTAGTTAGTTAGTTAGTTAGTTAGTTTGTTTGTTTGTTCGTTAGGTTCGTTTGTTCGTTTGTTCGTTTGTTCGTTTGTTCGTTTGTTCGTTTGTTCGTTTGTTCGTTTGTTCGTTTGTTCGTTCGTTCGTTCGTTCGTTTGTTTGTTTGTTAGTTAGTTTGTTCTTTCATTTGTTTGTTTGTTTGTTAGTTAGTTAGTTAGTTAGTTAGTTTGTTTGTTTTTTGTTTGTTTGTTTGTTGTTTGTTTGTTTGTTTGTTTGTTTGTTTGTTGTTTGTTTGTTTGTTTGTTAGTTTGTTTGTATGTTTGATTGATTGGTTTGTTTGTTTCTTAGTTAGTTAGTTTGTTTGTTAGTTAGTTAGTTAGATTGTTTGTATATTTGTTTGTTTGATTGGTTTGTTTGTTTGTTAGGTAGTTAGTATGTTTGTTTTGTTACTTAGTTAGTTTGTTTGTTTGTTAGCTTGTTTGTTTGATTGGCTTGTTTGTTTGTTTGTTAGTTTGTGTGTTTGTTAGTCAGATAGTTTGTTTGTTAGTTAGTCTGTTTGTTTTGTTAGTTGGTTAGTTAGTTAGTTTGTTTGTTTGTTTGTTAGTTAGTTTGTTTGTTCGTTTGTTTGTTTGTTTGATTGATTGTTTGTTTGTTTCTTTGTTTGTTTGTTTGTTCGTTTGTTAGTTAGTTAGTTTGATAGGTTTCCTTGTTTGTTTGTTTGTTCGATTGATTGTTTGTTTGTTTTATTGATTGTTTGTTTGTTTGTTTGTTTGTATGTTTGTCAGTTATATAGTTAGTTAGTTTGTTAGTTTGTTTGAATGTTTGATTGATTGGTTTGTTTGTTTCTTAGTTAGTTTGTTTGTTTTTTAATTAGTTTGTTTGTTTGTTCGTTTGTTAGTTAGTTACTTAGTTTGATAGGTTTCTTTGTTTGTTTGTTTGCTTGTTTGTTTGATTGTTAGTTTGTTTGTTTGTTTGTTTGTTGTTAGTTTGTTTGTTTGTTTGTGTGTTTGTTCGTTTGTTAGTTAGTTAGTTAGTTTGATAGGTTTCTTTGTTTGTTTGTTAGTTTGTTTGTATGTTTGTTTGTTTGTTAGTCAGTTAGTTAGTTTATTTGTTAGATTGTTTGTATCTTTGATTACTTGGTTTGTTTGTTTGTTAGTTAGTTAGTTAGTTAGTTCGTTTGTTCGTTTGTTAGTTAGTTATTAAGTTAGTTGGTTTGTTTGTTAGCTAGTTAGTTAGTTAGTGTGATAGGTTTCCTTGTTTGTTTGTTTGATCGATTGATTGTTTGTTTGTTTGATTGATTGTTTGTTTGTTTGTTTGTATGTTTGTCAGTCATATAGTTTGTTAGTTGGTTTGAATGTTTGATTAATTGGTTTGTTTGTTTCTTAGTTAGTTAGTTAGTTTATTTGTTTGTTAGTTAATTAGTTAGTTTGTTTGTTCGTTTGTTAGTTAGTTAGTTAGTTTGATAGGTTTCTTTGTTTGTTTGTTAGTTTGTTTGTTTGTTTGTTTATCTGTTTATTTGTTTGTTTGTTAGTTTGTTTGTTATTTAGTTTGTTTCTTCGTTTGTTCGTTTGTTTGTTTGTTTGTTTGTTAGTCAGTTAGTTAGTTTATTTGTTAGATTGTTTGTATGTTTGATTGATTGGTTTGTTTGTTTGTTAGTTAGTTAGTTAGTTTGTTTGTCTGTTTGTTTGTTCGTTTGTTAGTTAGTTAGTAAGTTAGTTGGTTTGTTTGTTCGTTAGTTAGTTAGTAAGTTGGTTTGTTTGTTAGTTAGTCTGTTTGTATGTATGTCAGCTAGTTAGTTAGTTAGTTAGTTTGTTTGTTAGTTTGTTTGTTAGTTTGATTGTTAGTTTGTTTGTATGTTTCATTGATTGGTTTGTTTGTTTCTTAGTTAGTTTGTTTGTTTTTTAATTAGTTTGTTTGTTTGTTAGTTAGTTAGTTAGTTAGTTTGATAGGTTTCTTTGTTTGTTTGTTTGTTTGTTTGTTTGTTTGTTAGTCAGTTAGTTGGTTTATTTGTTACATTGTTTGTATGTTTGATTGATTGGTTTGTTTGTTTGTCAGTTAGTTTGTTTGTTTGTTAGTTAGTTAGTTTGTTTGTTTGTTCGTTTGTTAGTTAGTTAGTAAGTTAGTTGGTTTGTTTGTTCGTTAGTTAGTTAGTAAGTTGGTTTGTTTGTTAGTTAGTCTGTTTGTATGTATGTCAGTTAGTTAGTTAGTTAGTTTGTATGTATGATTGATTGGTTTGTTTGTTTCTTAGTTAGTTTGTTTGTTTGTTAGTTTATTAGTTAGTTTGTTTGTTCGTTTGTTAGTTAGATAGTTAGTTTGATAGGATTCTTTGTTTGTTTGTTTGTTTGTTTGTTTGTTTATCTGTTTGTTTGTTTGTTAGTTAGTTTGTTTGTTAGTTAGTTAGTTTGTTCGTTTGTTTGTTTGTTTGTTTGTTTGTCAGTTAGTTAGTTAGTTAGTTAGTTAGTTAGTTTGTTCGATTGATTGTTTGTTTGTTTGATTGATTGTTAGTTTGTTTGTTAGTTTGTTTGTATGTTTGATTGATTCGTTTGTTTGTTTCTTAGTTAGTTTGTTGTTTTTTAATTAGTTAGTTTGTTTGTTCGTTTGTTAGTTAGTTAGTTAGTTTGATAGGTTTCTTTGTTTGTTTGTTTGTTTGTTAGTCAGTTAGTTGGTTTATTTGTTAGATTGTTTGTATGTTTGATTGATTGGATTGTTTTTTGTTAGTTAGTTTGTTTATTTGTTAGTTAGTCAGTTTGTTTGTATGTCCGTTTGTTAGTTAGTTTGTTTGTTTGTTCGTTTGTTAGTTAGTTAGTTCGTTTGTTCGTTTGTTAGTTAGTTAGTTAGTTTGATAGGTTTCTTCGTTTGTTTGTTAGTTTGTTTGTTGGTTCGTTTCTTTGTTTGTTTGTTTGTTCGTTTGTTTGTTTGTTTGTGTGTTTGTTTGTTTGTTTGTTTGTTTGTTCGTTCGTTCGTTCGTTCGTTAGTTAGTTAGTTAGTTTGTTCGTTCGTTCGTTCGTTCGTTAGTTAGTTAGTTAGTTAGTTAGTTTGATAGGTTTCCTTGTTTGTTTGTTTGCTCGATTGATTGTTTGTTTGTTCGTTAGTTTGTTTGTTTGTTCGTTTGTTAGTTAGTTAGTTAGTTTGATAGGTTTCCTTGTTTGTTTGTTTGTTCGATTGATTGTTTGTTTGTGTGATTGATTGTTAGTTAGTTAGTTAGTTAGTTTGATAGGTTTCCTTGTTTGTTTGCTTGTTCGATTGATTGTTTGTTTGTTTGATTGATTGTTAGTTTGTTTGTTAGTTCGTTTGTATGTTTGACTGATTGGTTTGTTTGTTTCTTAGTTAGTTTGTTTGTTCGTGTGTTAGTTAGTTAGTTAGTTTGATAGGTTTCTTTGTTTGTTTGTTTGTTTATCTGTTTGTTTGTTTGTTAGTTAGTTTGTTTGTGAGTTAGTTTGTTTGTTCGTTTGTTTGTTTGTTTGTTTGTTTGCTTGTTTGTTTGTTTGTTTGTTAGTTTGTTTGTTTGTTAGTTAGTTAGTTAGTTTGTTTGTTCGTTTGTTAGTTAGTTAGTAAGTTAGTTGGTTTGTTTGTTCGTTAGTTAGTTAGTAAGTTGGTTTGTTTGTTAGTTAGTCTGTTTGTATGTATGTCAGTTAGTTAGTTAGTTAGTCAGTTTGTTCGTTCGTTTGTTTGTTTGTTTGTTTGTTTGTTTGTTTGTTTGTTCGTTTGTTAGTTAGTTAGTTAGTTAGTTTGATAGTTTTCCTTGTTTGTTTGTTTGTTCGATTGATTGTTTGTTTGTTTGTTTATTTGTTGGGTTGTTTGTTAGTTTGTTTGTATGTTTGATTGATTGGTTCGTTTGTTTCTTAGTTAGTTTGTTTGTTAGTTAATTAGTTAGTTTGTTTGTTCGTTTGTTAGTTAGTTAGTTAGTTTGATAGGTTTCTTTGTTTGTTTGTTTGTTTGTTAGTCAGTTAGTTAGTTTATTTGTTAGATTGATTGTATGTTTGATTGATTGGTTTGTTTGTTTGTTAGTTAGTTTGTTTGTTTGTTAGATTGTTTGTATGTTTGATTGATTGGTTTGTTTGTTTGTTTGTTAGTTAGTTTGTTTGTTTGTTTGTTTGTTCGTTTGTTAGTTAGTTAGTAAGTTAGTTGATTTGTTTGTTCGTTAGTTAGTTAGTAAGTTGGTTTGTTTGTTAGTTAGTCTGTTTGTATGCATGTCAGTTAGTTAGTTAGTTAGTTAGTTAGTTTGTTTGTTTGTATGTTTGATTGATTGGTTTGTTTGTTTCTTAGTTAGTTAGTTTGTATGTTAGTTAATTAGTTGGTTTGTTTGTTCGTTTGTTAGTTAGTTAGTTAGTTTGATAGGTTTCTTCGTTTGTTTGTTAGTTTGTTTGTTTGTTCGTTTCTTTGTTTGTTTGTTTGTTCGTTTGTTTGTTTGTTTGTGTGTTTGTTTGTATGTTTGTTTGTTTTTTTGTTTGTTCTTTTTTTAGTTAGTTAGTTAGTTAGTTTGATAGGTTTCCTTGTTTGTTTGTTCGATTGATTGTTTGTTTGTTTGATTGATTGTTAGTTTGTTTGTTAGTTTGTTTGTTTGTTCGTTTTTAGTTAGTTAGTAAGTTAGTTGGTTTGTTTGTTCGTTAGTTAGTTAGTAAGTTGGATTGTTTGTTAGTTAGTCTTTTTGTATGTACGTCAGTTAGTTAGTTAGTTAGTTAGTTTGTATGTTAATTTGTTTGTATGTTTGATTGATTGGTTTGTTTGTTTCTTAGTTAGTTTGTTTGTTTGTTAGTTAATAACTTAGTTTGTTTGTCCGTTTGTTAGTTAGTTAGTTTGAATGGTTTCTTTGTTTGTTTGTTAGTTTGTTTGTTTGTTAGTTTGTTTGTTTGTTCGTTTGTTTGTTTGTTTGTTCGTTCGTACGTTAGATAGTTAGTTAGTTAGTTAGTTTGATAGGTTTCCTTGTTCGTTTGTTCGTTTGTTCGTTTGTTCGTTTGTTCGTTTGTTCGATTGTTCGTTTGTTCGTTTGTTAGTTAGTTAGTTAGTTAGTTTGTTAGGTTTCCTTGTTTGTTTGTTTGTTCGAATGATTGTTTGTTTGTTTGATTGATTGTTAGTTTGTTTGTTAGTTTGTAGGTATGTTTGATTGATTGGTTTGTTTGTTTCTTAGTTAGTTTGTTTGTTTGTTAGTTAATTAGTTAGTTTGTTTTTTCGTTTGTTAGTTAGTTAGTTAGTTTGATAGGTTTCTTTGATTGTTTGTTTGTTTGTTAGTCAGTTTGTTAGTTTATTTGTTATATTGTTTGTATATTTGATTGATTGGTTTGTTTATTTGTTAGTTAGTTATTTTGTTTGTGAGTTAGTTAGTTTGTTTGTTTGTTCGCTTGTAAGTTTGTTAGTATGTTAGTTGGTTTGTTTGTTCGTTAGTTAGTTAGTAAGTTGGTTTGTTTGTTAGTTAGTCTGTTTGTATGTATGTCAGTTAGTTAGTTAGTTAGTTAGTTTGTTTGTTAGTTTGTTTGTATGTTTGATTGATTGGTTCGTTTGTTTCTTAGTTAGTTTGTTTGTTTATAATTTAATTAGTTAGTTTGTTTTTTCGATTTTTAGTTAGGTAGTTAGTTTGATAGGTTTCTTTGTTTGTTTGTTAGTTTGTTTGTTTGTTTGTTTATCTGTTTGTTTGTTTGTTTGTTAGTTAGTTAGTTTGTTCGATTGATTGTTTGTTTGTTTGATTGATTGTTAGTTTGTTTGTTTGTTGTTTGTTGTTTGTTGTTTGTTGTTTGTTGTTTGTTGTTTGTTGTTTGTTGTTTGTTGTTTGTTGTTTGTTGTTTGTTGTTTGTTGTTTGTTGTTTGTTGTTTGTTGTTTGTTGTTTGTTGTTTGTTGTTTGTTGTTTGTTGTTTGTTGTTTGTTGTTTGTTGTTTGTTGTTTGTTGTTTGTTGTTTGTTGTTTGTTGTTTGTTGTTTGTTGTTTGTTGTTTGTTGTTTGTTGTTTGTTGTTTGTTGTTTGTTGTTTGTTGTTTGTTGTTTGTTGTTTGTTGTTTGTTGTTTGTTGTTTGTTGTTTGTTGTTCGTTGTTCGTTGTTCGTTGTTCGTTGTTCGTTGTTCGTTGTTCGTTGTTCGTTGTTCGTTGTTCGTTGTTCGTTGTTCGTTGTTCGTTGTTCGTTGTTCGTTGTTCGTTGTTCGTTGTTCGTTGTTCGTTGTTCGTTGTTCGTTGTTCGTTGTTCGTTGTTCGTTGTTCGTTTGTTCGTTGTTCGTTTGTTCGTTTGTTCGTTTGTTCGTTTGTTCGTTTGTTCGTTTGTTCGTTTGTTCGTTTGTTCGTTTGTTCGTTTGTTCGTTTGTTCGTTTGTTCGTTTGTTCGTTTGTTCGTTTGTTCGTTTGTTCGTTTGTTCGTTTGTTCGTTTGTTCGTTTGTTCGTTTGTTCGTTTGTTCGTTTGTTCGTTTGTTCGTTTGTTCGTTTGTTCGTTTGTTCGTTTGTTCGTTTGTTCGTTTGTTCGTTTGTTCGTTTGTTCGTTTGTTCGTTTGTTCGTTTGTTCGTTTGTTCGTTTGTTCGTTTGTTCGTTTGTTCGTTTGTTCGTTTGTTCGTTTGTTCGTTTGTTCGTTTGTTCGTTTGTTCGTTTGTTCGTTTGTTCGTTTGTTCGTTTGTTCGTTTGTTCGTTTGTTCGTTTGTTCGTTTGTTCGTTTGTTCGTTTGTTCGTTTGTTCGTTTGTTCGTTTGTTCGTTTGTTCGTTTGTTCGTTTGTTCGTTTGTTCGTTTGTTCGTTTGTTCGTTTGTTCGTTTGTTCGTTTGTTCGTTTGTTCGTTTGTTCGTTTGTTCGTTTGTTCGTTTGTTCGTTTGTTCGTTTGTTCGTTTGTTCGTTTGTTCGTTTGTTCGTTTGTTCGTTTGTTCGTTTGTTCGTTTGTTCGTTTGTTCGTTTGTTCGTTTGTTCGTTTGTTCGTTTGTTCGTTTGTTCGTTTGTTCGTTTGTTCGTTTGTTCGTTTGTTCGTTTGTTCGTTTGTTCGTTTGTTCGTTTGTTCGTTTGTTCGTTTGTTCGTTTGTTCGTTTGTTCGTTTGTTCGTTTGTTCGTTTGTTCGTTTGTTCGTTTGTTCGTTTGTTCGTTTGTTCGTTTGTTCGTTTGTTCGTTTGTTCGTTTGTTCGTTTGTTCGTTTGTTCGTTTGTTCGTTTGTTCGTTTGTTCGTTTGTTCGTTTGTTCGTTTGTTCGTTTGTTCGTTTGTTCGTTTGTTCGTTTGTTCGTTTGTTCGTTTGTTCGTTTGTTCGTTTGTTCGTTTGTTCGTTTGTTCGTTTGTTCGTTTGTTCGTTTGTTCGTTTGTTCGTTTGTTCGTTTGTTCGTTTGTTCGTTTGTTCGTTTGTTCGTTTGTTCGTTTGTTCGTTTGTTCGTTTGTTCGTTTGTTCGTTTGTTCGTTTGTTCGTTTGTTCGTTTGTTCGTTTGTTCGTTTGTTCGTTTGTTCGTTTGTTCGTTTGTTCGTTTGTTCGTTTGTTCGTTTGTTCGTTTGTTCGTTTGTTCGTTTGTTCGTTTGTTCGTTTGTTCGTTTGTTCGTTTGTTCGTTTGTTCGTTTGTTCGTTTGTTCGTTTGTTCGTTTGTTCGTTTGTTCGTTTGTTCGTTTGTTCGTTTGTTCGTTTGTTCGTTTGTTCGTTTGTTCGTTTGTTCGTTTGTTCGTTTGTTCGTTTGTTCGTTTGTTCGTTTGTTCGTTTGTTCGTTTGTTCGTTTGTTCGTTTGTTCGTTTGTTCGTTTGTTCGTTTGTTCGTTTGTTCGTTTGTTCGTTTGTTCGTTTGTTCGTTTGTTCGTTTGTTCGTTTGTTCGTTTGTTCGTTTGTTCGTTTGTTCGTTTGTTCGTTTGTTCGTTTGTTCGTTTGTTCGTTTGTTCGTTTGTTCGTTTGTTCGTTTGTTCGTTTGTTCGTTTGTTCGTTTGTTCGTTTGTTCGTTTGTTCGTTTGTTCGTTTGTTCGTTTGTTCGTTTGTTCGTTTGTTCGTTTGTTCGTTTGTTCGTTTGTTCGTTTGTTCGTTTGTTCGTTTGTTCGTTTGTTCGTTTGTTCGTTTGTTCGTTTGTTCGTTTGTTCGTTTGTTCGTTTGTTCGTTTGTTCGTTTGTTCGTTTGTTCGTTTGTTCGTTTGTTCGTTTGTTCGTTTGTTCGTTTGTTCGTTTGTTCGTTTGTTCGTTTGTTCGTTTGTTCGTTTGTTCGTTTGTTCGTTTGTTCGTTTGTTCGTTTGTTCGTTTGTTCGTTTGTTCGTTTGTTCGTTTGTTCGTTTGTTCGTTTGTTCGTTTGTTCGTTTGTTCGTTTGTTCGTTTGTTCGTTTGTTCGTTTGTTCGTTTGTTCGTTTGTTCGTTTGTTCGTTTGTTCGTTTGTTCGTTTGTTCGTTTGTTCGTTTGTTCGTTTGTTCGTTTGTTCGTTTGTTCGTTTGTTCGTTTGTTCGTTTGTTCGTTTGTTCGTTTGTTCGTTTGTTCGTTTGTTCGTTTGTTCGTTTGTTCGTTTGTTCGTTTGTTCGTTTGTTCGTTTGTTCGTTTGTTCGTTTGTTCGTTTGTTCGTTTGTTCGTTTGTTCGTTTGTTCGTTTGTTCGTTTGTTCGTTTGTTCGTTTGTTCGTTTGTTCGTTTGTTCGTTTGTTCGTTTGTTCGTTTGTTCGTTTGTTCGTTTGTTCGTTTGTTCGTTTGTTCGTTTGTTCGTTTGTTCGTTTGTTCGTTTGTTCGTTTGTTCGTTTGTTCGTTTGTTCGTTTGTTCGTTTGTTCGTTTGTTCGTTTGTTCGTTTGTTCGTTTGTTCGTTTGTTCGTTTGTTCGTTTGTTCGTTTGTTCGTTTGTTCGTTTGTTCGTTTGTTCGTTTGTTCGTTTGTTCGTTTGTTCGTTTGTTCGTTTGTTCGTTTGTTCGTTTGTTCGTTTGTTCGTTTGTTCGTTTGTTCGTTTGTTCGTTTGTTCGTTTGTTCGTTTGTTCGTTTGTTCGTTTGTTCGTTTGTTCGTTTGTTCGTTTGTTCGTTTGTTCGTTTGTTCGTTTGTTCGTTTGTTCGTTTGTTCGTTTGTTCGTTTGTTCGTTTGTTCGTTTGTTCGTTTGTTCGTTTGTTCGTTTGTTCGTTTGTTCGTTTGTTCGTTTGTTCGTTTGTTCGTTTGTTCGTTTGTTCGTTTGTTCGTTTGTTCGTTTGTTCGTTTGTTCGTTTGTTCGTTTGTTCGTTTGTTCGTTTGTTCGTTTGTTCGTTTGTTCGTTTGTTCGTTTGTTCGTTTGTTCGTTTGTTCGTTTGTTCGTTTGTTCGTTTGTTCGTTTGTTCGTTTGTTCGTTTGTTCGTTTGTTCGTTTGTTCGTTTGTTCGTTTGTTCGTTTGTTCGTTTGTTCGTTTGTTCGTTTGTTCGTTTGTTCGTTTGTTCGTTTGTTCGTTTGTTCGTTTGTTCGTTTGTTCGTTTGTTCGTTTGTTCGTTTGTTCGTTTGTTCGTTTGTTCGTTTGTTCGTTTGTTCGTTTGTTTGTTTGTTTGATTGATTGGTTTGTTTGTTTCTTAGTTAGTTTGTTTGTTTGTTAATTAATTACTTAGTTTGTTTGTTCGTTTGTTAGTTTGTTAGTTAGTTTGATAGGTTTCTTTGTTTGTTTGTTAGATTGTTTGTTTATCTGTTTGTTTGTTTGTTAGTTAGTTAGTTTGTTAGTTAGTTTGTTTGTTCGTTTGTTTGTTCGTTTGTTTGTTCGATTGATTGTTTGTTTGTTTGATTGATTGTTTGTTTGTTTGTATGTTTGTCAGTTATATAGTTTGTTAGTTTGTTAGTTTTTTTGAATGTTTGATTGATTGGTTTGTTTGTTTCTTTGTTAGTTAGTTAGTTTGTTTGTTTTGTTAGTTAGTTAGTTAGATTGTTTGTTTACTTGATTGTTTGATTGGTTTGTTTGTTTGTTAGTTAGTAAGTTTGTTTGTTAGGTAGTTAGTTTGTTTGTTTTGTTACTTAGTTAGTTAGTTAGTTTGTTTGTTTGTTTGTTTGTTTGTTCGATTGATTGATTCTTTGTTCGATTGATTGTTTGTTTGTTTGATTGATTGGTTGTTTGTTTGTTTGTTTGTTTGTTGTTTGTTTGTTTGATTGTTTGTTCGTTTGTTCGTTTGTTCGTTTGTTTGTTTGTTTGTTTGTTCGTTCGTTAGTTAGTTAGTTAGTTAGTTTGATAGGTTTCCTTGTTTGTTTGTTCGATTGATTGTTTGTTTGTTTGATTGTTTGTTTGTTTGTTTGTTTGATTGTTTGTTTGTTTGTTAGTTAGTTAGTTTGTTAGTTAGTTAGTTTGTTAGTTTGTTAGTTTGTTTGTTTGTTTGTTCGATTGTTAGTTAGTTAGTTAGTTAGTATGATATGTTTCCCTGTTTGTTTGTTTGTTCGATTGATTGTTTGTTTGTTTGATTGATTGTTAGCTTGTTTTTTAGTTTGTTTGTATGTTTGATTGATTGGTTTGTTTGTTTCTTAGTTAGTTTGTTTGTTTGATAGTTAGTTAGTTTGTTTGTTTGTTCGTTTGTTAGTTAGTTAGTAAGTTAGTTGGTTTGTTTGTTCGTTAGTTAGTTAGTAAGTTGGTTTGTTTGTTAGTTAGTCTGTTTGTATGTATGTCAGTTAGTTAGATAGTTAGTTAGTTTGTTTGTTAGTTTGTTTGTATGTTTGTTTGTTCGTTTGTTTGTTTGTTTGCTTGTTTGCTTGTTAGTTTGTTCGTTTGTTAGTTAGTTTGTTTGTTAGTTAGTTTGTTTGTTCGTTTGTTAGTTAGTTAGTTAGTTTGATAGGATTCTTTGTTTGTTTGTTAGTTTGTTTGTTTGTTTGTTTATCTGTTTGTTTGTTTGTTAGTTAGTTAGTTTGTTAGTTAGTTTGTTTGTTCGTTTGTTTGTTCGTTTGTTTGTTTGTTTGCTTGTTTGCTTGTTAGTTTGTTTGTTTGTTAGTTAGTTTGTTTGTTAGTTAGTTTGTTTGTTCGTTTGTTAGTTAGTTAGTTAGTTTGATAGGTTTCTTTGTTTGTTTGTTAGTTTGTTCGTTTGTTCGTTTGTTCGTGTGTTCGTTTGTTCGTTTGTTCGTTTGTTCGTTTGTTCGTTTGTTCGTTTGTTCGTTTGTTCGTTTGTTCGTTTGTTCGTTTGTTCGTTTGTTCGTTTGTTCGTTTGTTCGTTTGTTCGTTTGTTAGTTTGTTTGTTTGTTTGTCTGTTCGTTTGTTCGTTTGTTCGTTTGTTCGTTTGTTCGTCTGTTCGTTTGTTAGTTAGTTAGTTAGTTAGTATGATATGTTTCCTTGTTTGTTTGTTTGTTCGATTGATTGTTTGTTTGTTTGATTGATTGTTAGCTTGTTTTTTAGTTTGTTTGTATGTTTGATTGTTTGGTTTGTTTGTTTCTTAGTTAGTTTGTTTGTTTCTTAGTTTGTTAGTTTGTTTGTTTGTTCGTTTGTTAGCTAGTTAGTAAGTTAGTTAGTTTGTTTGTTCGTTAGTTAGTTAGTAAGTTGGTTTGTTTGTTAGTTAGTCTGTTTGTATGTATGTCAGTTAGTTAGATAGTTAGTTAGTTTGTTTGTTAGTTTGTTTGTTTGCTTGTTTGCTTGTTAGTTTTTTTGTTTGTTAGTTAGTTTGTTTGTTAGTTAGTTTGTTTGTTCGTTTGTTAGTTAGTTAGTTAGTTTGATAGGTTTCTGTGTTTGTTTGTTTGTTTGTAAGTTTGTTCGTTTGTTAGTTAGTTAGTTAGTTAGTTTGATAGGTTTCCTTGTTTGTTTGTTTGTTCGATTGATTGTTTGTTTGTTTGTTTGTTTGTATGTTTGTCATTTATATAGTTAGTTAGTTTGTTAGTTTTTTTGAATGTTTGATTGATTGGTTTGTTTGTTTCTTGGTTAGTTAGTTAGTTTGTTTGTTTTGTTAGTTAGTCAGTTAGATTGTTTGTTTATTTGATTGTTTGATTGGTTTGTTTGTTTGTTAGTTAGTTTGTTTGTTTGTTTGTTAGTTTGTTTGTTCGTTTGTTAGTTAGTTGGCTAGTTTGATAGGATTCTTTGTTTGTTTGTTAGTTTGTTTGTTTGTTTGTTTGTTTGTTTGTTAGTCAGTTAGTTAGTTTATTTGTTAGACTGTTTGTATGTTTGACTGATTGGTTTGTTTGTTTGTTAGTTAGTTAGTTTGTTTGTTAGTTAGTTATTTTGTTTGTTTGTTCGTTTATTAGTTAGTTAGTAAGTTAGTTGGTTTTATTTTCGTTAGTTAGTTAGTAAGTTGGTTTGTTTGTTAGTTAGTCTGTTTGTATGTATGTCAGTTAGTTAGTTAGTTAGTTAGTTTGTTTGTTAGTTTGTTTGTTAGTTCGTTTGTTAGTTTGTTTGTTAGTTTGTTTGTATGTTTGATTGATTGGTTTGTTTGTTTTTTAATTATGTTTGTTTGTTTGTTCGTTTGTTAGTTTGTTAGTTAGTTTGATAGGTTTCTTTGTTTGTTTGTTTGTTAGTCAGTTAGATGGTTTATTTGTTAGATTGTTTGTACGTTTGATTGATTGGTTTGTTTGTTTGTTAGTTAGTTTGTTTGTTTGTTAGCTAGTTAGTTTGTTTGTTTGTTCGTTTGTTAGTTAGTTAGTAAGTTAGTTGGTTTGTTTGTTCGTTAGTTAGTTAGTAAGTTGGTTTGTTTGATAGTTAGTCTGTTTGTATGTATGTCAGTTAGTTAGTTAGTTAGTTTGTATGTTTGATTGATTGGTTTGTTTGTTTCTTAGTTAGTTTGTTTGTTTGTTAGTTAATTAGTTAGTTTGTTTGTTCGTTTGTTAGTTAGTTAGTTTGATAGGTTTCTTTGTTTGTTTGTTAGTTTGTTTGTTTGTTTGTTTGTTTATCTGTTTGTTTGTTTGTTCTTTCGTTAGTTAGTTAATTAGTTAGTTTGATAGGTTTGATTGTTTGTTTGTTTGCTCGATTGATTGTTTGTTTGTTTGATTGATTGTTAGTTTGTTTGTTATTTTGTTTGTATGTTTGATTGATTGGTTTGTTTGTTTCTTACTTAGTTTGTTTGTTAGTTAATTAGTTAGTTAGTTTGTTCGTTTGTTAGTTAGTTAGTTAGTCTGATAGGTTTCTTTGCTTGTTTGTTAGTTTGTGTGTTTATTAGTCAGTTAGTTTGTTCGTTAGTTAGTCTGTTTGTTTGTTTGTTTGTTTGCTTGCTTGTTTGTTTGTTTGTTTGCTTGTTTGTTTGTTTGTTTCTTTGTTTGTTTGTTTGTTTGTTGATTGTTTGTTGTTTGTTTGTTTGTTTGCTTGCTTGTTTGTTTGTTTGTTTGTTCGATTGATTGTTTGTTTGTTTGTTTGTTTGTTCGATTGATTGATTGTTTGTTTGATTGATTGTTAGTTTGTTTGTTTCTTAGTTAGTTTGTTTGTTTGTTAGTTAATTAGTTAGTTTGTTTGTTCGTTTGTTAGTTAGTACGTTAGTTTGATAGGTTTCTTTGTTTGTTTGTTAGTTTGTTTGTTCGTTTGTTTGTTCGTTTGTTTGTTCGTTTGTTTGTTTGTTAGTCAGTTAGTTTGTTAGTTTGTTTGTTCGTTTGTTTGTTCGTTTGTTTGTTCGTTTGTTTGTTCGTTAGTTAGTTAGTAAGTTGGTTTGTTTGTATGTATGTCAGTTAGTTAGTTAGTTAGTTTGTTTGTTTGATAGTTTGTTTGTTAGTTTGATTGTTAGTTTATCTGTATGTTTGATTGATTGGTTTGTTTGTTTCTTAATTAGTTTGTTTGTTTCTTAATTAGTTTGTTTGTTTGTTCGTTTGGCAGTTTGTTAGTTAGTTTGATAGGTTTCTTTGTTTGTTTGTTTGTTTGTTTGTTTGTTAGTCAGTTAGTTGGTTTATTTGTTAGATTGTTTGTATGTTTGATTGATTGGTTTGATTGTTTGTTAGTTAGTTTGATTGTTTGTTAGTTAGTTAGTTTGTTTGTTTGTTCGTTTGTTAGTTAGTTAGTAAGTTAGTTGGTTTGTTTGTTCGTTAGTTAGTTAGTAAGTTGGTTTGTTTGTTAGTTAGTCTGTTTGTATGTATGTCAGTTAGTTAGTTAGTTAGTTAGTTAGTTTGTTAGTTTGTTTGTATGTTTGATTGATTGGTTTGTTTGTTTCTTAGTTAGTTTGTTTGTGAGTTAGTTAATTAGTTAGTTTGTTTGTTCGTTAGTTAGTTAGTTAGTTAGTTTGATAGGTTTCTTTGTTTGTTTGTTAGTTTGTTTGTTTGTTTGTTTGTTTGTTTGTTTGTTTATTAGTCAGTTAGTTAGTTTATTTGTTAGATTGTTTGTATGTTTGATTGATTGGTTTGTTTGTTTGTTAGTTAGTTTGTTTGTTTGTTAGTTAGTTAGTTTGTTTGTTTGTTCGTTTGTTAGTTAGTTAGTAAGTTAGTTGGTTTGTTTGTTCGTTAGTTACTTAGTAAGTTGGTTTGTTTGTTAGTTAGTCTGTTTGTATGTATGTCAGTCAGTTAGTTAGCCAGTTAGTTTGTTTGTTAGTTTGTTTGTATGTTTGATTGATTGGTTTGTTTGTTTCTTAGTTAGTTTGTTGTTTTTTAATTAGTTAGTTTGTTTGTTCGTTTGTTAGTTAGTTAGTTAGTTTGATAGGTTTCTTTGTTTGTTTGTTTGTTTGTTAGTCAGTTAGTTGGTTTATTTGTTAGATTGTTTGTATGTTTGATTGATTGGTTTGTTTGTTTGTTAGTTAGTTTGTTTATTTGTTAGTTAGTTAGTTTGTTTGTTTGTTCGTTTGTTAGTTAGTTAGTAAGTTAGTTGGTTTGTTTGTTCGTTAGATAGTTAGTAAGTTGGTCTGTTTGTTAGTTAGTCTGTTTGTATGTATGTCAGTCAGTTAGTTAGCTAGTTAGTTTCTTTGTATGTTTGATTGATTGGTTTGTTTGTTTCTTAGTTAGTTTGTTGTTTTTTAATTAGTTAGTTTGTTTGTTCGTTTGTTAGTTAGTTAGTTTGATAGGTTTCTTTGTTTGTTTGTTTGTTTGTTTGTTAGTCAGTTAGTTGGTTTATTTGTTAGATTGTTTGTATGTTTGATTGATTGGTTTGTTTGTTTGTTAGTTAGTTTGTTTGTTTGTTAGTTAGTTAGTTTGTTTGTTTGTTCGTTTGTCAGTTAGTTTGTTTGTTAGTTTGCTTGTTAATTTGTTTGTTAGTTTGTTTGTTAGCTTGTTTGTATGTTTGATTGATTGGTTTGTTTGTTTCTTAGTTAGTTAGTTTGTTTTTTAATTAGTTTGTTTGTTTGTTCGTTTGTTAGTTAGTTAGTTAGTTTGATAGGTTTGATTGTTTGTTTGTTTGTTCGATTGATTGTTTGTTTGTTTGATTGATTGTTAGTTTGTTTGTTATTTTGTTTGTATGTTTGATTGATTGGTTTGTTTGTTTCTTATTTAGTTTGTTTGTTTGTTAGTTAATTAGTTAGTTAGTTTGTTCGTTTGTTAGTTAGTTAGTTAGTTTGATAGGTTTCTTTGTTTGTTTGTTAGTTTGTGTGTTTATTAGTCAGTTAGTTTGTTCGTTAGTTAGTCTGTTTGTTTGTTTGTTTGTTTGCTTGCTTGTTTGTTTGTTTGTTTGCTTGTTTGTTTGTTTCTTTGTTTGTTTGTTTGTTTGTTGATTGTTTGTTGTTTGTTTGTTTGTTTGTTTGTTTGCTTGTTTGTTTGTTTGTTTGTTTGTTCGATTGATTGTTTGTTTGTTTGTTTGTTCGATTGATTGATTGTTTGTTTGATTGATTGTTAGTTTGTTTGTTTCTTAGTTAGTTTGTTTGTTTGTTAGTTAATTAGTTAGTTTGTTTGTTCGTTTGTTAGTTAGTAAGTTAGTTTGATAGGTTTCTCTGTTTGTTTGTTAGTTTGTTTGTTCGTTTGTTTGTTTGTTAGTCAGTTAGTTCGTTTGATTGTTCGTTTGTTAGTTAGTTAGTAAGTTAGTTGGTTTGTTTGTTCGTTAGTTAGTTAGTAAGTTGGTTTGTTTGTATGTATGTCAGTTAGTTAGTTAGTTAGTTAGTTTGTTTGTTAGTTTGTTTGTTAGTTTGATTGTTAGTTTATCTGTATGTTTGATTGATAGGTTTGTTTGTTTCTTAATTAGTTTGTTTGTTTTTTAAATAGTTTGTTTGTTTGTTCGTTTGTTAGTGTGTTAGTTAGTTTGATAGGTTTCTTTGTTTGTTTGTTTGTTAGTCAGTTAGTTGGTTTATTTGTTAGATTGTTTGTATGTTTGATTGATTGGTTTGATTGTTTGTTAGTTAGTTTAATTGTTTGTTAGTTAGTTAGTTTGTTTGTTTGTTCGTTTGTTAGTTAGTTAGTAAGTTAGTTGGTTTGTTTGTTCGTTAGTTAGTTAGTAAGTTGGTTTGTTTGTTAGTTAGTCTGTTTGTATGTATGTCAGTTAGTTAGTTAGTTAGTTTGTATGTTTGATTGATTGGTTTGTTTGTTTCTTTGTTAGTTTGTTTGTTTGTTAGTTAATTAGTTAATTAGTTAATTTGTTTGTTCGTTTGTTAGTTAGTTAGTTAGTTTGATAGGATTCTTTGTTTGTTGGTTAGTTTGTTTGTTTGTTTATCTGTTTGTTTGTTTGTTAGTTAGTTTGTTTGTTAGTTAGTTAGTTTGTTCGTTTGTTTGTTTGTTAGTTAGTTAGTTAGTTTGTTTGTTTGTTTGTTTGTTTGCTTGCTTGTTTGTTTGTTTGTTTGTTTGTTCGATTGATTGTTTGTTTGTTTGTTTGTTCGATTGATTGATTGTTTGTTTGATTGATTGTTAGTTTGTTTGTTTCTTAGTTAGTTTGTTTGTTTGTTAGTTAATTAGTTAGTTTGTTTATTCGTTTGTTAGTTAGTAAGTTAGTTTGATAGGTTTCTTTGTTTGTTTGTTAGTTTGTTTGTTCGTTTGTTTGTTCGTTAGTCAGTTAGTTTGTTTGCTTGTTCGTTTGTTAGTTAGTTAGTAAGTTAGTTGGTTTGTTTGTTCGTTAGTTAGTTAGTAATTTGGTGTGTTTGTATGTATGTCAGTTAGTTAGTTAGTTAGTTAGATTGTTTGTTAGTTTGTTTGTTAGTTTGATTGTTAGTTTATCTGTATGTTTGATTGATTGGTTTGTTTGTTTCTTAATTAGTTTGTTTGTTTTTTAATTAGTTTGTTTGTTTGTTCGTTTGTTAGTTTGTTAGTTAGTTTGATAGGTTTCTTTGTTTGTTTGTTTGTTTGTTAGTCAGTTAGTTGGTTTATTTGTTAGATTGTTTGTATGTTTGATTGATTGGTTTGATTGTTTGTTAGTTAGTTTGATTGTTTGTTAGTTAGTTAGTTTGTTTGTTTGTTCGTTTGTTAGTTAGTTAGTAAGTTAGTTGGTTTGTTTGTTCGTTAGTTAGTTCGTAACTTGGTTTGTTTGTTAGTTAGTCTGTTTGTATGTATGTCAGTTAGTTAGTTAGTTAGTTTGTATGTTTGATTGATTGGTTTGTTTGTTTCTTAGTTAGTTTGTTTGTTTGTTAGTTAATTAGTTAGTTTGTTTGTTCGTTTGTTAGTTAGTTAGTTAGTTTGATAGGATTCTTTGTTTCTTTGTTAGTTTGTTTGTTTGTTTGTTTATCTGTTTGTTTGTTTGTTAGTTAGTTTGTTTTTTAGTTTGTTTGTATGTTTGATTGATTGGTTTGTTTGTTTCTTAGTTAGTTAGTTTGTTTGTTAGTTAGTTAGTTAGTTTGTTTGTTCGTTAGTTAGTTAGTTAGTTAGTTTGATAGGTTTCTTTGTTTGTTTGTTAGTTTGTTTGTTTGTTTG
>NC_135015.1:2227615-2230115 GCF_051020955.1 Megalopta genalis | reverse complement strand
AGTTTGTTAGTTAGTTAGTTAGTTTGATAGGTTTCATTGTTTGTTTGTTAGTTAGTTAGTTAGTTTGTTTGTTTCTTTGTTTGTTTGTTAGTCAGTTAGTTAGTTTATTTGTTAGATTGTTTGTACGTTTGATTGATTGGTTTGTTTGTTTGATTGTTAGTTAGTTTGTTTGTTTGTTAGTTAGTTTGTTTGTTTGTTCGTTTGTTAGTTAGTTAGTAAGTTAGTTGGTTTGTTTGTTCGTTAGTTAGTTAGTAAGTTGGTTTGCTTGTTAGTTAGTCTGTTTGTATGTATGTCAGTTAGTTAGTTTGTTTGTTAGTTTGTTTGTATGTTTGATTGAATGGTTTGTTTGTTTCTTAGTTAGTTTGCTTGTTTGTTAGTTAATTAGTTAGTTTGTTTGTTCATTTGTTAGTTAATTAGTTAGTTTGATAGGTTTCTTTGTTTGTTTGTTCGTTTGTTTGTTCTTCTGTTAGTTAGTTAGTTAGTTAGTTAGTTTGATAGGTTTCCTTGTTTGTTTGTTTGTTCGATTGATTGTTTGTTTGTTTGAATGATTGTTAGTTTGTTTGTTAGATTGTTTGTATGTTTGATTGATTGGTTTGTTTGCTTGTTCGTTTGTTAGTTAGTTAGTATGTTAGTTGGTTTGTTTGTTCGTTAGTTAGTTAGTAAGTTGGTTTGTTTGTTAGTTAGTCTGTTTGTATGTATGTCAGTTAGTTAGTTATTTAGTTAGTTTGTTTGTTAGTTTGTTTGTGTGTTTGATTGATTGGTTTGTTTGTTTCTTAGTTAGTTTGTTTGTTTGTTAGTTAATTAGTTTGTTTGTTTGTTCGTTTGTTAGTTAGTTAGTTAGTTTGATAGGTTTCTTTGTTTTTTTGTTAGTTAGTTTGTTTGTTTGTTTATCTGTTTGTTTGTTTGTTAGTTAGTTTGTTTGTTAGTTAGTTAGTTTGTTCGTTTGTTAGTTAGTTAGTTTGTTCGTTTGTTCGTTTGTTCGTTTATTCGTTTGTTCGTTTGTTCGTTTGTTCGTTTGTTCGTTTGTTCGTTTGTTCGTTTGTTCGTTTGTTCGTTCGTTCGTTTGTTTGTTCGTTCGTTCGTTTGTTTGTTTGTTGGTTTGTTTGTTCGTTCGATCGTTCGTTCGTTCGTTTGTTTGTTTGTTTGATTGTTTGTATGTTTGTTCGTTTGTTCGTTAGTTAGTTAGTAAGTTGGTTTGTTTGTTAGTTAGTCTGTTTGTATGTATGTCAGTTAGTTAGTTAGTTAGTTAGTTAGTTAGTTTGTTTGTTAGTTTGTTTGTATGTTTGATTGATTGGTTTGTTTGTTTCTTAGTTAGTTTGTTTGTTTGTTAGTTAATTAGTTAGTTTGTTTGTTCGTTTGTTAGTTAGTTAGTTAGTTTGATAGGTTTCTTTGTTTTTTTGTTAGTTTGTTTGTTTGTTTGTTTATCTGTTTGTTTGTTTGTTAGTTAGTTTGTTTGTTAGTTAGTTAGTTTGTTTGTTTGTTTGTCTGTTTGTTTGATTGATTGTTAGTTTGTTTGTTAGTTTGTTTGTATGTTTGATTGATTGGTTTGTTTGTTTCTTAGTTAGTTAGTTTGTTTCTTAGTTAATTAGTTAGTTTGTTTGTTCGTTTGTTAGTTAGCTAGTTAGTTTGATAGGTTTCTTTGATTGTTAGTTAGTTAGTATGTTTGTTTGCTTGTTTGTTTGTTTGTTTGTTTGTTAGTTAGTTCGTTTGTTCGTTTGTTCGTTTGTTCGTTTGTTCGTTTGTTCGTGTATTCGTTTGTTCGTTTGTTCGTTTGTTCGTTCGTTCGTTCGTTCGTTTGTTTGTTCGTTCGTTCGTTTGTTTGTTTGTTGGTTTGTTTGTTCGTTCGATCGTTCGTTCGTTCGTTTGTTTGTTTGTTTGATTGTTTGTTTGTTTGTTTGACTGTTTGTTTGTTCGTTCGTTTGTTTGTTTGTTTGTTAGTTAGTTTGTTTGTCAGTTAGTTTGTTTGTTCGTTCGTTTGTTTGTTTGTTTGATTGTTTGTTTGTTCGTTTGTTTGTCCGTTTCTTAGTTAGTTAGTTAGTTAGTTAGTTTGATAGGTTTCCTTGTTTGTTTGCTTGTTCGATTGATTGTTTGTTTGTTTGATTGATTGTTTGTTTCTTTGTTTGTATGTTTGTCAGTTATATAGTTAGTTAGATTGTTAGTTTGTTTGAATGTTTGATTGATTGGTTTGTTTGTTTCTTAGTTAGTTAGTTAGTTTGTTTGTTTTGTTAGTTAGTTAGTAAGTTAGTTGGTTTGTTTGTTCGTTAGTTAGTTAGTTGGTTTGTTTGTTCGTTAGTTAGTTAGTAAGTTGGTTTGTTTGTTAGTTAGTCTGTTTGTATGTATGTCAGTTAGTTAGTTAGTTATTTAGTTTGTTTGTTAGTTTGTTTGTATGTATGATTGATTGGTTTGTTTGTTTCTTAGTTAGTTTGTTTGTTTGTTAGTTAATTAGTTAGTTTGTTTGTTCGTTTGTTAGTTAGTTAGTTAGTTTGATAGGTTCCTTTGT
>NC_135015.1:2217615-2220115 GCF_051020955.1 Megalopta genalis | reverse complement strand
TGTGTGTTTGTTCGTTGTGAGTTAGTTAGTTCGTATGATAGGTTTCTTTGTCTGTTAGTTAGTTTGTTTGTTTGTTTGTTTGTTCGTTTGTTTGTTAGTTAGTTAGTTAGTTTGATAGGTTTCCTTGTTTGTTTGTTTGTTCGATTGATTGTTTGTTTGTTTGATTGATTGCTTGTTTGTTTGTTTGTTTGTTTGTTTGTTCGTTCGTTTGTTAGTTAGTTAGTTAGTTAGTTAGTTTGATAGGTTTCCTTGTTTGTTTGTTTGTTCGATTGATTGTTTGTTTGTTTGATTGATTGTTAGTTTGTTTGTTAGTTTGTTTGTATGTTTGATTGATTGGTTTGTTTGTTTCTTAGTTAGTTTGTTTGTTTGTTAGTTAATTAGTTAGTTTGTTTGTTCGTTTGTTAGTTAGTTAGTTTGATAGGTTTCTTTGTTTGTTTTTAGTTAGTTTGTTTGTTTGTTTGTTTGTTAGTCAGTTAGTTAGTTTATTTGTTAGATTGTTTGTATGTTTGATTGATCGGTTTGTTTGTTTGTTAGTTAGTTAGTTTGTTTGTTAGTTAGTTAGTTAGTTTGTTTGTTTGTTTGTTTGTTAGTTAGTTTGTTTGTTAGTTTGTTTGTTTGTTTGTTTGTTTGTTTGACTGTTTGTTTGTTCGTTCGTTTGTTTGTTTGTTTGTTAGTTAGTTTGTTTGTTAGTTAGTTTGTTTGTTCGTTCGTTTGTTTGTTTGTTTGATTGTTTGTTTGTTCGTTTGTTTGTTCGTTTCTTAGTTAGTTAGTTAGTTAGTTAGTTTGATAGGTTTCCTTGTTTGTTTGCTTGTTCGATTGATTGTTTGTTTGTTTGATTGATTGTTTGTTTCTTTGTTTGTATGTTTGTCAGTTATATAGTTAGTTAGATTGTTAGTTTGTTTGAATGGTTGATTGATTGGTTTGTTTGTTTCTTAGTTAGTTAGTTAGTTTGTTTGTTTTGTTAGTTAGTTAGTAAGTTAGTTGGTTTGTTTGTTCGTTAGTTAGTTAGTTGGTTTGTTTGTTCGTTAGTTAGTTAGTAAGTTGGTTTGTTTGTTAGTTAGTCTGTTTGTATGTATGTCAGTTAGTTAGTTAGTTATTTAGTTTGTTTGTTAGTTTGTTTGTATGTATGATTGATTGGTTTGTTTGTTTCTTAGTTAGTTTGTTTGTTTGTTAGTTAATTAGTTAGTTTGTTTGTTCGTTTGTTAGTTTGTTAGTTAGTTTGATAGGTTCCTTTGTTTGTTTGTTAGTTTGTTTGTTTGTTTGTTTGTTTGTTAGTCAGTTAGTTAGTTTATTTGTTAGATTGTTTGTATGTTTGATTGATTGGATTGTTTGTTTGTTAGTTAGTTTGTTTGTTCGTTCGTTCGTTTGTTTGTTTGTTCGTTCGTTCGTTTGTTTGTTTGTTCGTTCGTTCGTTTGTTTGTTTGTTCGTTCGTTTGATTGTTTGTTCGTTTGTTTGCTTGCTTGTTTGTTTGTTTGTTGTTTGTTTGTTTGTTCGTTTGTTTGTTTGTTTGTTCGTTTGTTAGTTAGTTAGTTAGTTTGATAGGTTTCCTCGTTTGTTTGTTTGTTCGATTGATTGTTTGTTTGCTTGATTGTTTGTTTGATTGTTTGTTTGTTTGTTTGTATGTTGTTGTTGTTTGTTTGTTGTTTGTTTGTTTGTTTGTTAGTTAATTAGTTAGTTTGTTTGTTCGTTTGTTAGTTAGTTAGTTAGTTTGATAGGATTCTTTGTTTTTGTTTGTTAGTTAGTTTGTTTGTTTGTTTATCTGTTTGTTTGTTTGTTAGTTAGTTAGTTTGTTAGTTAGTTTGTTTGTTCGTTTGTTAGTTAGTTAGTTAGTTTGATAGGATTCTTTGTTTTTGTTTGTTAGTTAGTTTGTTTGTTTGTTTATCTGTTTGTTTGTTTGTTAGTTAGTTAGTTTGTTAGTTAGTTTGTTTGTTCGTTTGTTTGTTTGTTTGCTTGCTTGTTTGTTTGTTTGTTTGTTTGCTTGTTAGTTAGTTTGTTTGTTAGTTAGTTTGTTTGTTCGTTTGTTTGTTTGTTTCATTGTTTGTTTGTTTGTTTGTTTGTTGTTTGTTGTTTGTTGTTTGTTGTTTGTTGTTTGTTGTTTGTTGTTTGTTGTTTGTTGTTTGTTGTTTGTTGTTTGTTGTTTGTTGTTTGTTGTTTGTTGTTTGTTGTTTGTTGTTTGTTGTTTGTTGTTTGTTGTTTGTTGTTTGTTGTTTGTTGTTTGTTGTTTGTTGTTTGTTGTTTGTTGTTTGTTGTTTGTTGTTTGTTGTTTGTTGTTTGTTGTTTGTTGTTTGTTGTTTGTTGTTTGTTGTTTGTTGTTTGTTGTTTGTTGTTTGTTGTTTGTTGTTTGTTGTTTGTTGTTTGTTGTTTGTTGTTTGTTGTTTGTTGTTTGTTGTTTGTTGTTTGTTGTTTGTTGTTTGTTGTTTGTTGTTTGTTGTTTGTTGTTTGTTGTTTGTTGTTTGTTGTTTGTTGTTTGTTGTTTGTTGTTGGTTGTTTGTTGTTTGT
>NC_135015.1:2200115-2207615 GCF_051020955.1 Megalopta genalis | reverse complement strand
AGCTAGTTAGTTTCTTTGTTAGTTTGTTTGTATGTTTGATTGATTGGTTTGTTTGTTTCTTAGTTAGTTTGTTGTTTTTTAATTAGTTAGTTTGTTTGTTCGTTTGTTAGTTAGTTAGTTAGTTTGATAGGTTTCTTTGTTTGTTTGTTTGTTTGTTTGTTTGTTTGTTAGTCAGTTAGTTGGTTTATTTGTTAGATTGTTTGTATGTTTGATTGATTGGTTTGTTTGTTTGTTAGATAGTTTGTTTATTTGTTAGTTAGTTAGTTTGTTTGTTTGTCCGTTTGTTAGTTAGTTAGTTTGTTTGTTCGTTTGTTAGTTAGTTTGTTTGTTTGTTCGTTTGTTAGTTATTTAGTAAGTTAGTTGGTTTGTTTGTTCGTTAGTTAGTTAGTAAGTTGGTTTGTTTGTTAGTTAGTCTGTTTGTATATATGTCAGTTAGTTAGTTAGTTAGTTTGATAGGTTTCTTTGTTTGTTTGTTAGTTTGTTTGTTCGTTTGTTTGTTTGTTAGCTAGTTAGTTTGTTTGTTTGTTCGTTTGTTAGTTAGTTAGTAAGTTAGTTGGTTTGTTTGTTCGTTAGTTAGTTAGTAAGTTGGTTTGTTTGTTAGTTAGTCTGTTTGTATGTATGTCAGTCAGTTAGTTAGTTAGTTTGTATGTTTGATTGATTGGTTTGTTTGTTTCTTAGTTAGTTTGTTTGTTTGTTAGTTAATTAGTTAGTTTGTTTGTTCGTTTGTTAGTTAGTTAGTTTGATAGATTTCTTTGTTTGTTTGTTAGTTTGTTTGTTTGTTTGTTTGTTTGTTTATCTGTTTGTTTGTTTGTTCTTTCGTTAGTTAGTTAGTTAGTTAGTTAGTTTGATAGGTTTGATTGTTTGTTTGTTTGTTCTATTGATTGTTTGTTTGTTTGATTGATTGTTAGTTTGTTTGTTATTTTGTTTGTATGTTTGATTGATTGGTTTGTTTGTTTCTTAGTTAGTTTGTTTGTTTGTTAGTTAATTAGTTAGTTAGTTTGTTCGTTTGTTAGTTAGTTAGTTAGTTTGTTAGGTTTCTTTGTTTGTTTGTTAGTTTGTGTGTTTATTAGTGAGTTAGTTTGTTCGTTAGTTAGTCTGTTTGTTTGTTTGTTTGTTTGTTTGCTTGCTTGTTTGTTTGTTTGTTTGTTTGCTTGATTGTTTGTTTGTTTCTTTGTTTTTTTTATTGTTTGTTGTTTGTTTGTTTGTTTGTTTGTTTGCTTGCTTGTTTGTTTGTTTGTTTGTTCGATTGATTGTTTGTTTGTTTGTTTGTTCGATTGATTGATTGTTTGTTTGATTGATTGTTAGTTTGTTTGTTTCTTAGTTAGTTTGTTTGTTTGTTAGTTAATTAGTTAGTTTGTTTGTTCGTTTGTTAGTTAGTAAGTTAGTTTGATAGGTTTCTTTGTTTGTTTGTTAGTCAGTTAGTTCGTTTGATTGTTCGTTTGTTTGTTTGTTAGTTAATTAGTTAGTTTGTTTGTTCGTTTGTTAGTTAGTTAGTTACTTTGATAGGATTCTTTGTTTGTTTTTTAGTTTGTTTGTTTGTTTGTTTATCTGTTTGTTTGTTTGTTAGTTAGTTTGTTTGTTAGTTAGTTAGTTAGTTCGTTTGTTTGTTTGTTAGTTAGTTAGTTAGTTTGTTTGTTTGTTTGTTTGTTTGTTCGATTGATTGTTTGTTTGTTTGATTGATTGTTAGTTTGTTTGTTAGTTTGTTTGTATGATTGATTGATTGGTTTGTTTGTTTCTTAGTTAGTTTGTTTGTTTGTTAGTTAGTTAGTTAGTTTGTTTGTTCGTTCGTTAGTTAGTTAGTTAGTTTGATAGGTTTCTTTGTTTGTTTGTTAGTTTGTTTGTTTGTTAGTCAGTTAGTTAGTTTATTTGTTAGATTGTTTGTATGTTTGATTGATTGGTTGGTGTGTTTGTTCGTTAGTTAGTTAGTTAGTTAGTTTGATAGGATTCTTTGTTTGTTTGTTAGTTTGTTTGTTAGTTTGTTTGTTAGTTTGTTTATCTGTTTGTATGTTTGTTAGTTAGTTTGTTAGTTAGTTAGTTTGTTTGTTCGTTTGTTTGTTTGTTCGTTCGTTTGTTTGTTTGTTTGTCAGTTAGTTATTTAGTTAGTTAGTTAGTTTGTTTGTTTGTTTGTTTGTTTGTTCGATTGATTGTTTGTTTGTTTGATTGATTGTTAGTTTGTTTGTTAGTTTGTTTGTGTGTTTGATTGATTGGTTTGTTTGTTAGTTAGTTTGTTTGTTCGTTTGTTTGTTTGTTCGTTTGTTTGTTTGTTTGTTTGTCAGTTATTTAGTTAGTTAGTTAGTTAGTTTGTTTGTTTGTTTGTTTGTTCGATTGATTGTTTGTTTGTTTGATTGATTGTTAGTTAGTTTGTTAGTTTGTTTGTATGTTTGATTGATTGGTTTGTTTATCTGTTTGTTTGTTTGTTAGTTAGTTTGTTTGTTAGTTAGTTAGTTTGTTCGTTTGTTAGTTAGTTTGTTTGTTTGTTTGTTTGTTTATTAGTCAGTTAGTTAGTTTATTTGTTAGATTGTTTGTATGTTTGATTGATTGGTTTGTTTGTTTGTTAGATAGTTTGTTTATTTGTTAGTTAGTTAGTTTGTTTGTTTGTTCGTTTGTTAGTTAGTTAGTTTGTTTGTTTGTTCGTTTGTTAGTTAGTTAGTAAGTTAGTTGGATTGTTTGTTCGTTAGATAGTTAGTAAGTTGGTTTGTTTGTTAGTTAGTCTGTTTGTATGTATGTCAGTCAGTTAGATAGCTAGTTAGTTTCTTTGTTAGTTTGTTTGTATGTTTGATTGATTGGTTTGTTTGTTTCTTAGTTAGTTTGTTGTTTTTTAATTAGTTAGTTTGTTTGTTCGTTTGTTAGTTAGTTAGTTAGTTTGATAGGTTTGTTTGTTTGTTTGTTTGTTTGTTTGTTTGTTTGTTAGTCAGTTAGTTGGTTTATTTGTTAGATTGTTTGTATGTTTGATTGATTGGTTTGTTTGTTTGTTAGATAGTTTGTTTATTTGTTAGTTAGTTAGTTTGTTTGTTTGTCCGTTTGTTAGTTAGTTAGTTTGTTTGTTCGTTTGTTAGTTAGTTTGTTTGTTTGTTCGTTTGTTAGTTATTTAGTAAGTTAGTTGGTTTGTTTGTTCGTTAGTTAGTTAGTAAGTTGGTTTGTTTGTTAGTTAGTCTGTTTGTATATATGTCAGTTAGTTAGTTAGTTAGTTTGATAGGTTTCTTTGTTTGTTTGTTAGTTTGTTTGTTCGTTTGTTTGTTTGTTAGCTAGTTAGTTTGTTTGTTTGTTCGTTTGTTAGTTAGTTAGTAAGTTAGTTGGTTTGTTTGTTCGTTAGTTAGTTAGTAAGTTGGTTTGTTTGTTAGTTAGTCTGTTTGTGTGTATGTCAGTCAGTTAGTTAGTTAGTTTGTATGTTTGATTGATTGGTTTGTTTGTTTCTTAGTTAGTTTGTTTGTTTGTTAGTTAATTAGTTAGTTTGTTTGTTCGTTTGTTAGTTAGTTAGTTTGATAGATTTCTTTGTTTGTTTGTTAGTTTGTTTGTTTGTTTGTTTGTTTGTTTATCTGTTTGTTTGTTTGTTCTTTCGTTAGTTAGTTAGTTAGTTAGTTAGTTTGATAGGTTTGATTGTTTGTTTGTTTGTTCTATTGATTGTTTGTTTGTTTGATTGATTGTTAGTTTGTTTGTTATTTTGTTTGTATGTTTGATTGATTGGTTTGTTTGTTTCTTAGTTAGTTTGTTTGTTTGTTAGTTAATTAGTTAGTTAGTTTGTTCGTTTGTTAGTTAGTTAGTTAGTTTGTTAGGTTTCTTTGTTTGTTTGTTAGTTTGTGTGTTTATTAGTGAGTTAGTTTGTTCGTTAGTTAGTCTGTTTGTTTGTTTGTTTGTTTGTTTGCTTGCTTGTTTGTTTGTTTGTTTGTTCGATTGATTGTTTGTTTGTTTGTTTGTTCGATTGATTGATTGTTTGTTTGATTGATTGTTAGTTTGTTTGTTTCTTAGTTAGTTTGTTTGTTTGTTAGTTAATTAGTTAGTTTGTTTGTTCGTTTGTTAGTTAGTAAGTTAGTTTGATAGGTTTCTTTGTTTGTTTGTTCGTTTGTTTGTTTGTTAGTCAGTTAGTTCGTTTGATTGTTCGTTTGTTTGTTTGTTAGTTAATTAGTTAGTTTGTTTGTTCGTTTGTTAGTTAGTTAGTTACTTTGATAGGATTCTTTGTTTGTTTTTTAGTTTGTTTGTTTGTTTGTTTATCTGTTTGTTTGTTTGTTAGTTAGTTTGTTTGTTAGTTAGTTAGTTAGTTCGTTTGTTTGTTTGTTAGTTAGTTAGTTAGTTAGTTTGTTTGTTTGTTTGTTTGTTCGATTGATTGTTTGTTTGTTTGATTGATTGTTAGTTTGTTTGTTAGTTTGTTTGTATGATTGATTGATTGGTTTGTTTGTTTCTTAGTTAGTTTGTTTGTTTGTTAGTTAGTTAGTTAGTTTGTTTGTTCGTTAGTTAGTTAGTTAGTTAGTTTGATAGGTTTCTTTGTTTGTTTGTTAGTTTGTTTGTTTGTTAGTCAGTTAGTTAGTTTATTTGTTAGATTGTTTGTATGTTTGATTGATTGGTTGGTGTGTTTGTTCGTTAGTTAGTTAGTTAGTTAGTTTGATAGGATTCTTTGTTTGTTTGTTAGTTTGTTTGTTAGTTAGTTAGTTTGATAGGTTTCTTTGTTTGTTTGTTAGTTTGTTTGTTTGTTAGTCAGTTAGTTAGTTTATTTGTTAGATTGTTTGTATGTTTGATTGATTGGTTGGTGTGTTTGTTCGTTAGTTAGTTAGTAAGTTAGTTTGATAGGTTTCTTTGTTTGTTTGTTCGTTTGTTTGTTTGTTAGTCAGTTAGTTCGTTTGATTGTTCGTTTGTTAGTTAGTTAGTAAGTTAGTTGGTTTGTTTGTTCGTTAGTTAGTTAGTAAGTTGGTTTGTTTGTATGTATGTCAGTTAGTTAGTTAGTTAGTTAGTTTGTTTGTTAGTTTGTTTGTTAGTTTGATTGTTAGTTTATCTGTATGTTTGATTGATTGGTTTGTTTGTTTCTTAATTAGTTTGTTTGTTTTTTAATTAGTTTGTTTGTTTGTTCGTTTGTTAGTTTGTTAGTTAGTTTGATAGGTTTCTTTGTTTGTTTGTTTGTTTGTTTGTTTGTTTGTCAGTTAGTTGGTTTATTTGTTAGATTGTTTGTATGTTTGATTGATTGGTTTGATTGTTTGTTAGTTAGTTTGATTGTTTGTTAGTTAGTTAGTTTGTTTGTTTGTTCGTTAGTTAGTTAGTAAGTTGGTTTGTTTGTTAGTTAGTCTGTTTGTATGTATGTCAGTTAGTTAGTTAGTTAGTTTGTATGTTTGATTGATTGGTTTGTTTGTTTCTTAGTTAGTTTGTCTGTTTGTTAGTTAATTAGTTAATTTGTTTGTTCGTTTGTTAGTTAGTTAGTTAGTTTGATAGGATTCTTTGTTTGTTTGTTAGTTAGTTTGTTTGTTTGTTTATCTGTTTGTTTGTTTGTTAGTTAGTTTGTTTGTATGTTTGATTGATTGGTTTATTTGTTTCTTAGTTAGTTTGTTTGTTTTTTAATTAGTTTGTTTGTTTGTTCGTTTGTTAGTTAGTTAGTTAGTTTGATAGGTTTCTTTGTTTGTTTGTTTGTTTGTTTGTTTGTTAGTCAGTTAGATGGTTTATTTGTTAGATTGTTTGTACGTTTGATTGATTGGTTTGTTTGTTTGTTAGTTAGTTTGTTTGTTTGTTAGCTAGTTAGTTTGTTTGTTTGTTCGTTTGTTAGTTAGTTAGTAAGTTAGTTGGTTTGTTTGTTCGTTAGTTAGTTAGTAAGTTGGTTTGTTTGTTAGTTAGTCTGTTTGTATGTATGTCAGTTAGTTAGTTAGTTAGTTTGTATGTTTGATTGATTGGTTTGTTTGTTTCTTAGTTAGTTTGTTTGTTTGTTAGTTAATTAGTTAGTTTGTTTGTTCGTTAGTTAGTTAGTAAGTTGGTTTGTTTGTTAGTTAGTCTGTTTGTATGTATGTCAGTTAGTTAGTTAGTTAGTTTGTATGTTTGATTGATTGGTTTGTTTGTTTCTTAGTTAGTTTGTTTGTTTGTTAGTTAATTAGTTAGTTTGTTTGTTCGTTTGTTAGTTAGTTAGTTAGTTTGATGGGATTCTTTGTTTGTTTGTTAGTTTGTTTGTTTGTTTATCTGTTTGTTTGTTTGTTAGTTAGTTTGTTTGTTAGTTAGTTAGTTTGTTCGTTTGTTTGTTAGTTAGTTAGTTAGTTAGTTAGTTAGTTAGTTTGTTTGTTTGTTCGATTGATTGTTTGTTTGTTTGATTGATTGTTAGTTTATTTGTTAGTTTGTTTGTATGTTTGATTGATTGGTTTGTTTGTTTCTTAGTTAGTTTGTTTGTTTGTTAGTTAGGTAGTTAGTTAGTTTGTTTGTTCGTTAGTTAGTTAGTTAGTTAGTTTGATAGGTTTCTTTGTTTGTTTGTTAGTTTGTTTGTTTGTTTGTTTGTTTGTTTGTTAGTCAGTTAGTTGGTTTATTTGTTAGATTGTTTGTATGTTTGATTGATTGGTTGGTTTGTTTGTTCGTTAGTTAGTTAGTAAGTTGGTTTGTTCGTTAGTTAGTCTGTTTGTATGTATGTCAGTTAGTTAGTTAGTTAGTTTGTATGTTTGATTGATTGGTTTGTTTGTTTCTTAGTTAGTTTGTTTGTTTGTTAGTTAATTAGTTAGTTTGTTTGTTCGTTTGTTAGTTAGTTAGTTAGTTTGATAGGATTCTTTGTTTGTTTGTTAGTTTGTTTGTTTGTTTATCTGTTTGTTTGTTTGTTAGTTAGTTTGTTTGTTAGTTAGTTAGTTTGTTCGTTTGTTTGTTTGTTAGTTAGTTAGTTAGTTAGTTAGTTAGTTAGTTAGTTAGTTTGTTTGTTTGTTCGATTGATTGTTTGTTTGTTTGATTGATTGTTAGTTTGTTTGTTAGTTTGTCTGTATGTTTGATTGATTGGTTTGTTTGTTTCTTAGTTAGTTTGTTTGTTTGTTAGTTAGTTAGTTAGTTTGTATGTTCGTTAGTTAGTTAGTTAGTTAGTTTGTTAGGTTTCTTTGTTTGTTTGTTACTTTGTTTGTTCGTTTGTTTGTTTGTTCGTTTGTTTGTTTGTTTGTTTGTTTGTTTGTCAGTTAGTTAGTTAGTTAGTTAGTTTGTTTGTTTGTTTGTTTGTTCGATTGATTGTTTGTTTGTTTGATTGATTGTTAGTTTGATTGTTAGATTGTTTGTATGTTTGATTGATTGGTTTCTTTGTTTCTTAGTTAGTTTGTTTGTTTGTTAGTTAATTAGTTAGTGTGTTTGCTCGTTAGTTATTTAGTTAGTTAGTTTGATAGGTTTCTTTGTTTGTTTGTTAGTTAGTTAGTTTGTTTGTTTGTTTGTTTGTTAGTCAGTTAGTTAGTTTATTTGTTAGATTGTTTGTATGTTTGATTGATTGGTTTGTTTGTTTGTCGGTTAGTTTGTTTGTTTGTTAGTTAGTTAGTTAGTTTGTTTGCTCGTTTGTTAGTTAGTTAGTAAGTTAGTTGG
>NC_135015.1:2185115-2195115 GCF_051020955.1 Megalopta genalis | reverse complement strand
TTTGTTCTTCGTTGTTTGTTGTTTGTTCTTCGTTGTTTGTTGTTTGTTGTTTGTTCTTCGTTGTTTGTTGTTTGTTCTTCGTTGTTTGTTGTTTGTTCTTCGTTGTTTGTTGTTTGTTCTTCGTTGTTTGTTGTTTGTTCTTCGTTGTTTGTTGTTTGTTCTTCGTTGTTTGTTGTTTGTTCTTCGTTGTTTGTTGTTTGTTCTTCGTTGTTTGTTGTTTGTTCTTCGTTGTTTGTTGTTTGTTCTTCGTTGTTTGTTGTTTGTTCTTCGTTGTTTGTTGTTTGTTCTTCGTTGTTTGTTGTTTGTTCTTCGTTGTTTGTTGTTTGTTCTTCGTTGTTTGTTGTTTGTTCTTCGTTGTTTGTTGTTTGTTCTTCGTTGTTTGTTGTTTGTTCTTCGTTGTTTGTTGTTTGTTCTTCGTTGTTTGTTGTTTGTTCTTCGTTGTTTGTTGTTTGTTCTTCGTTGTTTGTTGTTTGTTCTTCGTTGTTTGTTGTTTGTTCTTCGTTGTTTGTTGTTTGTTCTTCGTTGTTTGTTGTTTGTTCTTCGTTGTTTGTTGTTTGTTCTTCGTTGTTTGTTGTTTGTTCTTCGTTGTTTGTTGTTTGTTCTTCGTTGTTTGTTGTTTGTTCTTCGTTGTTTGTTGTTTGTTCTTCGTTGTTTGTTGTTTGTTCTTCGTTGTTTGTTGTTTGTTCTTCGTTGTTTGTTGTTTGTTCTTCGTTGTTTGTTGTTTGTTCTTCGTTGTTTGTTGTTTGTTCTTCGTTGTTTGTTGTTTGTTCTTCGTTGTTTGTTGTTTGTTCTTCGTTGTTTGTTGTTTGTTCTTCGTTGTTTGTTGTTTGTTCTTCGTTGTTTGTTGTTTGTTCTTCGTTGTTTGTTGTTTGTTCTTCGTTGTTTGTTGTTTGTTCTTCGTTGTTTGTTGTTTGTTCTTCGTTGTTTGTTGTTTGTTCTTCGTTGTTTGTTGTTTGTTCTTCGTTGTTCGTTGTTCGTTGTTCGTTGTTCGTTGTTCGTTGTTCGTTGTTCATTGTTCGTTGTTCGTTGTTCGTTGTTCGTTCTTCGTTGTTCGTTCTTCGTTGTTCGTTGTTCGTTGTTCGTTCTTCGTTGTTCGTTGTTCGTTCTTCGTTGTTCGTTGTTCGTTCTTCGTTGTTCGTTGTTCGTTCTTCGTTGTTCGTTGTTCGTTGTTCGTTGTTCGTTGTTCGTTCTTCGTTGTTTGTTGTTTGTTCTTCGTTGTTTGTTGTTTGTTCTTCGTTGTTTGTTGTTTGTTCTTCGTTGTTTGTTGTTTGTTCTTCGTTGTTTGTTGTTTGTTCTTCGTTGTTTGTTGTTTGTTCTTCGTTGTTTGTTGTTTGTTCTTCGTTGTTTGTTGTTTGTTCTTCGTTGTTTGTTGTTTGTTCTTCGTTGTTTGTTGTTTGTTCTTCGTTGTTTGTTGTTTGTTCTTCGTTGTTTGTTGTTTGTTCTTCGTTGTTTGTTGTTTGTTCTTCGTTGTTTGTTGTTTGTTCTTCGTTGTTTGTTGTTTGTTCTTCGTTGTTTGTTGTTTGTTCTTCGTTGTTTGTTGTTTGTTCTTCGTTGTTTGTTGTTTGTTCTTCGTTGTTTGTTGTTTGTTCTTCGTTGTTTGTTGTTTGTTCTTCGTTGTTTGTTGTTTGTTCTTCGTTGTTTGTTGTTTGTTGTTTGTTGTTTGTTGTTTGTTGTTTGTTGTTTGTTGTTTGTTGTTTGTTGTTTGTTGTTTGTTGTTTGTTGTTTGTTGTTTGTTGTTTGTTGTTTGTTGTTTGTTGTTTGTTGTTTGTTGTTTGTTGTTTGTTGTTTGTTGTTTGTTGTTTGTTGTTTGTTGTTTGTTGTTTGTTGTTTGTTGTTTGTTGTTTGTTGTTTGTTGTTTGTTGTTTGTTGTTTGTTGTTTGTTGTTTGTTGTTTGTTGTTTGTTGTTTGTTGTTTGTTGTTTGTTGTTTGTTGTTTGTTGTTTGTTGTTTGTTGTTTGTTGTTTGTTGTCTGTTGTCTGTTGTTTGTTGTGTGTTGTTTGTTGTTTGTTGTCTGTTGTTTGTTGTTTGTTGTCTGTTGTCTGTTGTCTGTTGTCTGTTGTCTGTTGTCTGTTGTCTGTTGTCTGTTGTCTGTTGTCTGTTGTCTGTTGTCTGTTGTCTGTTGTCTGTTGTCTGTTGTCTGTTGTCTGTTGTCTGTTGTCTGTTGTCTGTTGTTTGTTGTCTGTTGTTTGTTGTTTGTTGTTTGTTGTTTGTTGTTTGTTGTTTGTTGTTTGTTGTTTGTTGTTTGTTGTTTGTTGTTTGTTGTTTGTTGTTTGTTGTTTGTTGTTTGTTGTTTGTTGTTTGTTGTTTGTTGTTTGTTGTTTGTTGTTTGTTGTTTGTTGTTTGTTGTTTGTTGTTTGTTGTTTGTTGTTTGTTGTTTGTTGTTTGTTGTTTGTTGTTTGTTGTTTGTTGTTTGTTGTTTGTTGTTTGTTGTTTGTTGTTTGTTGTTTGTTGTTTGTTGTTTGTTGTTTGTTGTTTGTTGTTTGTTGTTTGTTGTTTGTTGTTTGTTGTTTGTTGTTTGTTGTTTGTTGTTTGTTGTTTGTTGTTTGTTGTTTGTTGTTTGTTGTTTGTTGTTTGTTGTTTGTTGTTTGTTGTTTGTTGTTTGTTGTTTGTTGTTTGTTGTTTGTTGTTTGTTGTTTGTTGTTTGTTGTTTGTTGTTTGTTGTTTGTTGTTTGTTGTTTGTTGTTTGTTGTTTGTTGTTTGTTGTTTGTTGTTTGTTGTTTGTTGTTTGTTGTTTGTTGTTTGTTGTTTGTTGTTTGTTGTTTGTTGTTTGTTGTTTGTTGTTTGTTGTTTGTTGTTTGTTGTTTGTTGTTTGTTGTTTGTTGTTTGTTGTTTGTTGTTTGTTGTTTGTTGTTCGTTGTTTGTTGTTGGTTGTTCGTTGTTCGTTGTTCGTTGTTCGTTGTTCGTTGTTCGTTGTTCGTTGTTCGTTGTTCGTTGTTTGTTGTTTGTTGTTTGTTGTTTGTTGTTTGTTGTTTGTTGTTTGTTGTTTGTTGTTTGTTGTTTGTTGTTTGTTGTTTGTTGTTTGTTGTTTGTTGTTTGTTGTTTGTTGTTTGTTGTTTGTTGTTTGTTGTTTGTTGTTTGTTGTTTGTTGTTTGTTGTTTGTTGTTTGTTGTTTGTTGTTTGTTGTTTGTTGTTTGTTGTTTGTTGTTTGTTGTTTGTTGTTTGTTGTTTGTTGTTTGTTGTTTGTTGTTTGTTGTTTGTTGTTTGTTGTTTGTTGTTTGTTGTTTGTTGTTTGTTGTTTGTTGTTTGTTGTTTGTTGTTTGTTGTTTGTTGTTTGTTGTTTGTTGTTTGTTGTTTGTTGTTTGTTGTTTGTTGTTTGTTGTTTGTTGTTTGTTGTTTGTTGTTTGTTGTTTGTTGTTTGTTGTTTGTTGTTTGTTGTTTGTTGTTTGTTGTTTGTTGTTTGTTGTTTGTTGTTTGTTGTTTGTTGTTTGTTGTTTGTTGTTTGTTGTTTGTTGATTGTTGTTTGTTGTTTGTTGTTTGTTGTTTGTTGTTTGTTGATTGTTGTTTGTTGTTTGTTGTTTGTTGTTTGTTGTTTGTTGTTTGTTGTTTGTTGTTTGTTGTTTGTTCTTCGTTGTTTGTTCTTCGTTGTTTGTTGTTTGTTGTTTGTTCTTCGTTGTTTGTTCTTCGTTGTTTGTTCTTCGTTGTTTGTTCTTCGTTGTTTGTTCTTCGTTGTTTGTTCTTCGTTGTTTGTTGTTTGTTGTTTGTTGTTTGTTCTTCGTTGTTTGTTCTTCGTTGTTTGTTCTTCGTTGTTTGTTCTTCGTTGTTTGTACTTCGTTGTTTGTTGTTTGTACTTCGTTGTTCGTTGTTCGTTGTTCGTTGTTCGTTGTTCGTTGTTCGTTGTTCGTTGTTCGTTGTTCGTTGTTCGTTGTTCGTTGTTCGTTGTTCGTTGTTCGTTGTTCGTTGTTCGTTGTTCGTTGTTCGTTGTTCGTTGTTCGTTGTTCGTTGTTCGTTGTTCGTTGTTCGTTGTTCGTTGTTCGTTGTTCGTTGTTCGTTGTTCGTTGTTCGTTGTTCGTTGTTCGTTGTTCGTTGTTCGTTGTTCGTTGTTCGTTGTTCGTTGTTCGTTGTTCGTTGTTCGTTGTTCGTTGTTCGTTGTTCGTTGTTCGTTGTTCGTTGTTCGTTGTTTGTTCTTCGTTGTTTGTTGTTTGTTCTTCGTTGTTTGTTGTTTGTTCTTCGTTGTTTGTTCTTCGTTGTTTGTTGTTTGTTCTTCGTTGTTTGTTGTTTGTTCTTCGTTGTTCGTTGTTCGTTGTTCGTTGTTCGTTGTTCGTTGTTTGTTGTTCGTTGTTCGTTGTTTGTTGTTTGTTGTTTGTTGTTTGTTGTTTGTTGTTTGTTGTTTGTTGTTTGTTGTTTGTTGTTTGTTGTTTGTTGTTTGTTGTTTGTTGTTTGTTGTTTGTTGTTTGTTGTTAGTTGTTAGTTGTTTGTTGTTTGTTGTTTGTTGTTTGTTGTTTGTTGTTTGTTGTTTGTTGTTTGTTGTTTGTTGTTTGTTGTTTGTTGTTTGTTGTTTGTTGTTTGTTGTTTGTTGTTTGTTGTTTGTTGTTTGTTGTTTGTTGTTTGTTGTTTGTTGTTTGTTGTTTGTTGTTTGTTGTTTGTTGTTTGTTGTTTGTTGTTTGTTGTTTGTTGTTTGTTGTTCGTTGTTCGTTGTTCGTTGTTCGTTGTTCGTTGTTCGTTGTTCGTTGTTCGTTGTTCGTTGTTCGTTGTTCGTTGTTCGTTGTTCGTTGTTCGTTGTTCGTTGTTCGTTGTTCGTTGTTCGTTGTTCGTTGTTCGTTGTTCGTTGTTCGTTGTTCGTTGTTCGTTGTTCGTTGTTCGTTGTTCGTTGTTCGTTGTTCGTTGTTCGTTGTTCGTTGTTCGTTGTTCGTTGTTCGTTGTTCGTTGTTCGTTGTTCGTTGTTCGTTGTTCGTTGTTCGTTGTTCGTTGTTCGTTGTTCGTTGTTCGTTGTTCGTTGTTCGTTGTTCGTTGTTCGTTGTTCGTTGTTCGTTGTTTGTTCTTCGTTGTTTGTTGTTTGTTCTTCGTTGTTTGTTGTTTGTTCTTCGTTGTTTGTTGTTTGTTCTTCGTTGTTTGTTGTTTGTTCTTCGTTGTTTGTTGTTTGTTCTTCGTTGTTTGTTCTTCGTTGTTTGTTCTTCGTTGTTTGTTCTTCGTTGTTCGTTGTTCGTTGTTCGTTGTTTGTTGTTTGTTGTTTGTTGTTTGTTGTTTGTTGTTTGTTGTTTGTTGTTTGTTGTTTGTTGTTTGTTGTTTGTTGTTTGTTGTTTGTTGTTAGTTGTTTGTTGTTTGTTGTTTGTTGTTTGTTGTTTGTTGTTTGTTGTTTGTTGTTTGTTGTTTGTTGTTTGTTGTTTGTTGTTTGTTGTTTGTTGTTTGTTGTTTGTTGTTTGTTGTTTGTTGTTTGTTGTTTGTTGTTTGTTGTTTGTTGTTTGTTGTTTGTTGTTTGTTGCTTGTTGCTTGTTGCTTGTTGCTTGTTGTTCGTTGTTTGTTGTTCGTTGTTTGTTGTTCGTTGTTTGTTGTTCGTTGTTTGTTGTTCGTTGTTTGTTGTTCGTTGTTTGTTGTTCGTTGTTTGTTGTTCGTTGTTCGTTGTTCGTTGTTCGTTGTTCGTTGTTCGTTGTTCGTTGTTCGTTGTTCGTTGTTCGTTGTTTGTTGTTCGTTGTTTGTTGTTCGTTGTTTGTTGTTCGTTGTTTGTTGTTCGTTGTTTGTTGTTCGTTGTTTGTTGTTCGTTCTTCGTTGTTCGTTGTTCGTTGTTCGTTGTTCGTTGTTCGTTGTTCGTTGTTCGTTGTTCGTTGTTCGTTGTTCGTTGTTCGTTGTTCGTTGTTCGTTGTTCGTTGTTCGTTGTTCGTTGTTCGTTGTTCGTTGTTCGTTGTTCGTTGTTCGTTGTTCGTTGTTCGTTGTTCGTTGTTCGTTGTTCGTTGTTCGTTGTTCGTTGTTCGTTGTTCGTTGTTCGTTGTTCGTTGTTCGTTGTTCGTTGTTCGTTGTTCGTTGTTCGTTGTTCGTTGTTCGTTGTTCGTTGTTCGTTGTTCGTTGTTCGTTGTTTGTTGTTTGTTGTTTGTTGTTTGTTGTTTGTTGTTTGTTGTTTGTTGTTTGTTGTTTGTTGTTTGTTGTTTGTTGTTTGTTGTTTGTTGTTTGTTGTTTGTTGTTTGTTGTTTGTTGTTTGTTGTTTGTTGTTTGTTGTTTGTTGTTTGTTGTTTGTTGTTTGTTGTTTGTTGTTTGTTGTTTGTTGTTTGTTGTTTGTTGTTTGTTGTTTGTTGTTTGTTGTTTGTTGTTTGTTGTTTGTTGTTTGTTGTTTGTTGTTTGTTGTTTGTTGTTTGTTGTTTGTTGTTTGTTGTTCGTTGTTTGTTGTTCGTTGTTTGTTGTTCGTTGTTTGTTGTTCGTTGTTTGTTGTTCCTTGTTTGTTGTTCGTTGTTTGTTGTTCGTTGTTTGTTGTTCGTTGTTTGTTGTTCGTTGTTTGTTGTTCGTTGTTTGTTGTTCGTTGTTTGTTGTTCGTTGTTCGTTGTTTGTTGTTCGTTGTTTGTTGTTCGTTGTTCGTTGTTCGTTGTTCGTTGTTCGTTGTTCGTTGTTCGTTGTTTGTTGTTCGTTGTTTGTTGTTCGTTGTTTGTTGTTCGTTGTTTGTTGTTTGTTCTTCGTTGTTTGTTCTTCGTTGTTTGTTCTTCGTTGTTCGTTGTTTGTTCTTCGTTGTTTGTTCTTCGTTGTTCGTTGTTCGTTGTTCGTTGTTCGTTGTTCGTTGTTCGTTGTTCGTTGTTCGTTGTTCGTTGTTCGTTGTTCGTTGTTCGTTGTTCGTTGTTCGTTGTTCGTTGTTCGTTGTTCGTTGTTCGTTGTTCGTTGTTCGTTGTTCGTTGTTCGTTGTTCGTTGTTCGTTGTTCGTTGTTCGTTGTTCGTTGTTCGTTGTTCGTTGTTCGTTGTTCGTTGTTCGTTGTTCGTTGTTCGTTGTTCGTTGTTCGTTGTTCGTTGTTCGTTGTTCGTTGTTCGTTCTTCGTTGTTCGTTGTTCGTTGTTCGTTCTTCGTTGTTCGTTCTTCGTTGTTCGTTGTTCGTTGTTCGTTGTTCGTTCTTCGTTGTTTGTTGTTTGTTCTTCGTTGTTTGTTGTTTGTTCTTCGTTGTTTGTTGTTTGTTCTTCGTTGTTTGTTGTTTGTTCTTCGTTGTTTGTTGTTTGTTCTTCGTTGTTTGTTGTTTGTTCTTCGTTGTTTGTTGTTTGTTCTTCGTTGTTTGTTGTTTGTTCTTCGTTGTTTGTTGTTTGTTCTTCGTTGTTTGTTGTTTGTTCTTCGTTGTTTGTTGTTTGTTCTTCGTTGTTTGTTGTTTGTTCTTCGTTGTTTGTTGTTTGTTCTTCGTTGTTTGTTGTTTGTTCTTCGTTGTTTGTTGTTTGTTCTTCGTTGTTTGTTGTTTGTTCTTCGTTGTTTGTTGTTTGTTCTTCGTTGTTTGTTGTTTGTTCTTCGTTGTTTGTTGTTTGTTCTTCGTTGTTTGTTGTTTGTTCTTCGTTGTTTGTTGTTTGTTCTTCGTTGTTTGTTGTTTGTTCTTCGTTGTTTGTTGTTTGTTCTTCGTTGTTTGTTGTTTGTTCTTCGTTGTTTGTTGTTTGTTCTTCGTTGTTTGTTGTTTGTTCTTCGTTGTTTGTTGTTTGTTCTTCGTTGTTTGTTGTTTGTTCTTCGTTGTTTGTTGTTTGTTCTTCGTTGTTTGTTGTTTGTTCTTCGTTGTTTGTTGTTTGTTCTTCGTTGTTTGTTGTTTGTTCTTCGTTGTTTGTTGTTTGTTCTTCGTTGTTTGTTGTTTGTTCTTCGTTGTTTGTTGTTTGTTCTTCGTTGTTTGTTGTTTGTTCTTCGTTGTTTGTTGTTTGTTCTTCGTTGTTTGTTGTTTGTTCTTCGTTGTTTGTTGTTTGTTCTTCGTTGTTTGTTGTTTGTTCTTCGTTGTTTGTTGTTTGTTCTTCGTTGTTTGTTGTTTGTTCTTCGTTGTTTGTTGTTTGTTCTTCGTTGTTTGTTGTTTGTTCTTCGTTGTTTGTTGTTTGTTCTTCGTTGTTTGTTGTTTGTTCTTCGTTGTTTGTTGTTTGTTCTTCGTTGTTTGTTGTTTGTTCTTCGTTGTTTGTTGTTTGTTCTTCGTTGTTTGTTGTTTGTTCTTCGTTGTTTGTTGTTTGTTCTTCGTTGTTTGTTGTTTGTTCTTCGTTGTTTGTTGTTTGTTCTTCGTTGTTTGTTGTTTGTTCTTCGTTGTTTGTTGTTTGTTCTTCGTTGTTTGTTGTTTGTTGTTTGTTGTTTGTTGTTTGTTGTTTGTTGTTTGTTGTTTGTTGTTTGTTGTTTGTTCTTCGTTGTTTGTTGTTTGTTCTTCGTTGTTTGTTGTTTGTTCTTCGTTGTTTGTTGTTTGTTCTTCGTTGTTTGTTGTTTGTTCTTCGTTGTTTGTTGTTTGTTCTTCGTTGTTTGTTGTTTGTTCTTCGTTGTTTGTTGTTTGTTCTTCGTTGTTTGTTGTTTGTTCTTCGTTGTTTGTTGTTTGTTCTTCGTTGTTTGTTGTTTGTTCTTCGTTGTTTGTTGTTTGTTCTTCGTTGTTTGTTGTTTGTTCTTCGTTGTTTGTTGTTTGTTCTTCGTTGTTTGTTGTTTGTTCTTCGTTGTTTGTTGTTTGTTCTTCGTTGTTTGTTGTTTGTTCTTCGTTGTTTGTTGTTTGTTCTTCGTTGTTTGTTGTTTGTTCTTCGTTGTTTGTTGTTTGTTCTTCGTTGTTTGTTGTTTGTTCTTCGTTGTTTGTTGTTTGTTCTTCGTTGTTTGTTGTTTGTTCTTCGTTGTTTGTTGTTTGTTCTTCGTTGTTTGTTGTTTGTTCTTCGTTGTTTGTTGTTTGTTCTTCGTTGTTTGTTGTTTGTTCTTCGTTGTTTGTTGTTTGTTCTTCGTTGTTTGTTGTTTGTTCTTCGTTGTTTGTTGTTTGTTCTTCGTTGTTTGTTGTTTGTTCTTCGTTGTTTGTTGTTTGTTCTTCGTTGTTTGTTGTTTGTTCTTCGTTGTTTGTTGTTTGTTCTTCGTTGTTTGTTGTTTGTTCTTCGTTGTTTGTTGTTTGTTCTTCGTTGTTTGTTGTTTGTTCTTCGTTGTTTGTTGTTTGTTCTTCGTTGTTTGTTGTTTGTTCTTCGTTGTTTGTTGTTTGTTCTTCGTTGTTTGTTGTTTGTTCTTCGTTGTTTGTTGTTTGTTCTTCGTTGTTTGTTGTTTGTTCTTCGTTGTTTGTTGTTTGTTCTTCGTTGTTTGTTGTTTGTTCTTCGTTGTTTGTTGTTTGTTCTTCGTTGTTTGTTGTTTGTTCTTCGTTGTTTGTTGTTTGTTCTTCGTTGTTTGTTGTTTGTTCTTCGTTGTTTGTTGTTTGTTCTTCGTTGTTTGTTGTTTGTTCTTCGTTGTTTGTTGTTTGTTCTTCGTTGTTTGTTGTTTGTTCTTCGTTGTTTGTTGTTTGTTCTTCGTTGTTTGTTGTTTGTTCTTCGTTGTTTGTTGTTTGTTCTTCGTTGTTTGTTGTTTGTTCTTCGTTGTTTGTTGTTTGTTCTTCGTTGTTTGTTGTTTGTTCTTCGTTGTTTGTTGTTTGTTCTTCGTTGTTTGTTGTTTGTTCTTCGTTGTTTGTTGTTTGTTCTTCGTTGTTTGTTGTTTGTTCTTCGTTGTTTGTTGTTTGTTCTTCGTTGTTTGTTGTTTGTTCTTCGTTGTTTGTTGTTTGTTCTTCGTTGTTTGTTGTTTGTTCTTCGTTGTTTGTTGTTTGTTCTTCGTTGTTTGTTGTTTGTTCTTCGTTGTTTGTTGTTTGTTCTTCGTTGTTTGTTGTTTGTTCTTCGTTGTTTGTTGTTTGTTCTTCGTTGTTTGTTGTTTGTTCTTCGTTGTTTGTTGTTTGTTCTTCGTTGTTTGTTGTTTGTTCTTCGTTGTTTGTTGTTTGTTCTTCGTTGTTTGTTGTTTGTTCTTCGTTGTTTGTTGTTTGTTCTTCGTTGTTTGTTGTTTGTTCTTCGTTGTTTGTTGTTTGTTCTTCGTTGTTTGTTGTTTGTTCTTCGTTGTTTGTTGTTTGTTCTTCGTTGTTTGTTGTTTGTTCTTCGTTGTTTGTTGTTTGTTCTTCG
>NC_135015.1:2175000-2180000 GCF_051020955.1 Megalopta genalis | reverse complement strand
GTTCGTTTGTTCGTTTGTTCGTTTGTTCGTTTGTTCGTTTGTTCGTTTGTTCGTTTGTTCGTTTGTTCGTTTGTTCGTTTGTTCGTTTGTTCGTTTGTTCGTTTGTTCGTTTGTTCGTTTGTTCGTTTGTTCGTTTGTTCGTTTGTTCGTTTGTTCGTTTGTTCGTTTGTTCGTTTGTTCGTTTGTTCGTTTGTTCGTTTGTTCGTTTGTTCGTTTGTTCGTTTGTTCGTTTGTTCGTTTGTTCGTTTGTTCGTTTGTTCGTTTGTTCGTTTGTTCGTTTGTTCGTTTGTTCGTTTGTTCGTTTGTTCGTTTGTTCGTTTGTTCGTTTGTTCGTTTGTTCGTTTGTTCGTTTGTTCGTTTGTTCGTTTGTTCGTTTGTTCGTTTGTTCGTTTGTTCGTTTGTTCGTTTGTTCGTTTGTTCGTTTGTTCGTTTGTTCGTTTGTTCGTTTGTTCGTTTGTTCGTTTGTTCGTTTGTTCGTTTGTTCGTTTGTTCGTTTGTTCGTTTGTTCGTTTGTTCGTTTGTTCGTTTGTTCGTTTGTTCGTTTGTTCGTTTGTTCGTTTGTTCGTTTGTTCGTTTGTTCGTTTGTTCGTTTGTTCGTTTGTTCGTTTGTTCGTTTGTTCGTTTGTTCGTTTGTTCGTTTGTTCGTTTGTTCGTTTGTTCGTTTGTTCGTTTGTTCGTTTGTTCGTTTGTTCGTTTGTTCGTTTGTTCGTTTGTTCGTTTGTTCGTTTGTTCGTTTGTTCGTTTGTTCGTTTGTTCGTTTGTTCGTTTGTTCGTTTGTTCGTTTGTTCGTTTGTTCGTTTGTTCGTTTGTTCGTTTGTTCGTTTGTTCGTTTGTTCGTTTGTTCGTTTGTTCGTTTGTTCGTTTGTTCGTTTGTTCGTTTGTTCGTTTGTTCGTTTGTTCGTTTGTTCGTTTGTTCGTTTGTTCGTTTGTTCGTTTGTTCGTTTGTTCGTTTGTTCGTTTGTTCGTTTGTTCGTTTGTTCGTTTGTTGTTTGTTGTTTGTTGTTTGTTGTTTGTTGTTTGTTGTTTGTTGTTTGTTGTTTGTTGTTTGTTGTTTGTTGTTTGTTGTTTGTTGTTTGTTGTTTGTTGTTTGTTGTTTGTTGTTTGTTGTTTGTTGTTTGTTGTTTGTTGTTTGTTGTTTGTTTGTTCGTTTGTTCGTTTGTTCGTTTGTTCGTTTGTTCGTTTGTTCGTTTGTTCGTTTGTTCGTTTGTTCGTTTGTTCGTTTGTTCGTTTGTTCGTTTGTTCGTTTGTTCGTTTGTTCGTTTGTTCGTTTGTTCGTTTGTTAATTAGTTAGTAAGTTAGTTGGTTTGTTTGTTCGTTAGTTAGTTAGTAAGTTGGTTTGTTTGTTAGTTAGTCTGTTTGTATGTATGTCAGTTAGTTAATTAGTTAGTTAGTTTGTTTGTTAGTTTGTTTGTATGTTTGATTGATTGGTTTGTTTGTTTCTTAGTTAGTTTGTTTGTTTGTTAGTTAATTAGATAGTTTGTTTGTTTGTTAGTTAATTAGTTAGTTTGTTTGTTCGTTTGTTAGTTAGTTAGTCAGTTTGATAGGTTTCTTTGTTTGTTTGTTAGTTTGTTTGTTTGTTTGTTAGTTAGTTTGTTAGTTTGTTAGTTTGTTTGTTTGTTTGTTAGTTTGTTTGTTCGTTTGTTTGTTTGTTCGTTTGCTTGTTTGTTTGTTTGTTTGTTGTTTGTTTGTTTGTTTGTTTGTTTGTTTGTTGTTTGTTTGTTTGTTTGTTTGTTGTTTGTTTGTTTGTTGTTTGTTTGTTTGTTGTTTGTTTGATTGTTTGTTTGTTCGTTTGTTACTTAGTTAGTTAGTTAGTTTGATAGGTTTCCTTGTTTGTTTGTTTGTTCGGTTGATTGCTTGTTTGTTTGTTTGTTTGATTGATTGTTTGTTTGTTTGTTTGTTTGCTCGTTTGATAGTTAGTTAGTTAGTTAGTTTGATAGGTTTCCTTGTTTGTTTGTTTGTTCGAATGATTGTTTGTTTGTTCGATTGATTGTTAGTCTGTTAGTTTGTTTGTATGTTTGATTGATCGGTTTGTTTGTTTCTTAGTTAGTTTGTTTGTTTGTTAGTTAGTTAGTTAGTTCGATAGGTTTCTTTGTTTGTTTGTTTGTTTATCTGTTTGTTTGTTTGTTATTTAGTTTGTTTGTTAGGTAGTTAGTTTGTTTGTTTTGTTACTTAGTTAGTTTGTTTGTTTGTTAGCTTGTTTGTTTGATTGGCTTGTTTGTATGTTAGTTTGTTGTTTGTTTGTTGTTTGTTTGTTTGTTTGTTTGTTAGTCAGTTAGATAGTTTATTTGTTAGATTGTTTGTATGTTTGATTGATTGGTTTGTTTGTTTCTTAGTTAGATTGTTTGTTTGTTAGTTAATTAGTTAGTTTGTTTGTTCGTTTGTTAGTTAGTTAGTTAGATTGATAGGTTTCTTTGTTTGTTTGTTAGTTTGTTTGTTTGTTTATCTGTTTGTTTGTTTGTTCGTTCGTTAGTTAGTTAGTTAGTTAGTTAGTTAGTTAGTTTGATAGGTTTGATTGTTTGTTTGTTTGTTCGATTGATTGTTTGTTAGTTTGATTGATTGTTAGTTTGTTTGTTATTTTGTTTGTATGTTTGATTGATTGGTTTGTTTGTTTCTTAGTTAGTTTTTGTTTGTTTGTTAGTTAGTTAGTTAGTTTGATAGGTTTGTTTGTTTGTTTGTTTGTTTTTTAGTCAGTTAGTTAGTTTATTTGTTAGATTGTTTGTATGTTTGATTGATTGGTATGTTTGTTAGTTAATTAGTTTGTTCGTTTTGTTACTTAGTTAGTTTGTTTGTTTGTTAGCTTGTTTGTTTGATTGGCTTGTTTGTTTGATTGGCTTGTTTGTTTGATTGGCTTGTTTGTTTGTTAGTTTGTTATTTGTTTGTTGTTTGTTTGTTTGTTTGTTTGTTTGTTTGTTTGTTTGTTCGTTTGTTAGTTAGTTAGTTAGTTAGTTTGATAGGTTTCCTTGTTTGTTTGTTTGTTCGATTTATTGTTTGTTTGTTTGATTGATTGTTAGTTTGTTTGTTAGTTTGTTTGTATGTTTGATTGATTGGTTTGTTTGTTTCTTAGTTAGTTAGTTTGTTTGTTAGTTAATTAGTTAGTTAGTTTGTTCGTTTGTTATTTAGTTAGTTAGTTTGATAGGTTTCTTTGTTTGTTTGTTTGTTTGTTTGTTTATCTGTTTGTTTGTTTGTTAGTTAGTTTGTTTGTTTGTTTGTTTGTTAGTTTGTTTGTTAGTTTGTTTGTTTGTTTGTTTGTTTGTTTGTTAGTTTGTTTGTTTGTTTGTTTGTTTGTTTGTTTGTTAGTTTGTTTGTTTGTTTGTTTGTTTGTTTGTTCGTTTGTTTGTTTGTTTGTTAGTTTGATTGTTTGTTTGTTTGTTTGTTAGTTAGTTTGTTTGTTGTTTGTTTGATTGTTCGTTTGTTTCTTCGTTTGTTTCTTTCTTTGTTTGTTAGTTAGTTCGTTTGTTCGTTTGTTCGTTTGTTCGTTTGTTCGTTTGTTCGTTTGTTCGTTTGTTCGTTTGTTCGTTTGTTCGTTTGTTCGTTTGTTCGTTTGTTCGTTTGTTCGTTTGTTCGTTTGTTCGTTTGTTCGTTTGTTCGTTTGTTCGTTTGTTCGTTTGTTCGTTTGTTCGTTTGTTCGTTTGTTCGTTTGTTCGTTTGTTCGTTTGTTCGTTTGTTCGTTTGTTCGTTTGTTCGTTTGTTCGTTTGTTCGTTTGTTCGTTTGTTCGTTTGTTCGTTTGTTCGTTTGTTCGTTTGTTCGTTTGTTCGTTTGTTCGTTTGTTCGTTTGTTCGTTTGTTCGTTTGTTCGTTTGTTCGTTTGTTCGTTTGTTCGTTTGTTCGTTTGTTCGTTTGTTCGTTTGTTCGTTTGTTCGTTTGTTCGTTTGTTCGTTTGTTCGTTTGTTCGTTTGTTCGTTTGTTCGTTTGTTCGTTTGTTCGTTTGTTCGTTTGTTCGTTTGTTCGTTTGTTCGTTTGTTCGTTTGTTCGTTTGTTCGTTTGTTCGTTTGTTCGTTTGTTCGTTTGTTCGTTTGTTCGTTTGTTCGTTTGTTCGTTTGTTCGTTTGTTCGTTTGTTCGTTTGTTCGTTTGTTCGTTTGTTCGTTTGTTCGTTTGTTCGTTTGTTCGTTTGTTCGTTTGTTCGTTTGTTCGTTTGTTCGTTTGTTCGTTTGTTCGTTTGTTCGTTTGTTCGTTTGTTCGTTTGTTCGTTTGTTCGTTTGTTCGTTTGTTCGTTTGTTCGTTTGTTCGTTTGTTCGTTTGTTCGTTTGTTCGTTTGTTCGTTTGTTCGTTTGTTCGTTTGTTCGTTTGTTCGTTTGTTCGTTTGTTCGTTTGTTCGTTTGTTCGTTTGTTCGTTTGTTCGTTTGTTCGTTTGTTCGTTTGTTCGTTTGTTCGTTTGTTCGTTTGTTCGTTTGTTCGTTTGTTGTTTGTTGTTTGTTGTTTGTTGTTTGTTGTTTGTTGTTTGTTGTTTGTTGTTTGTTGTTTGTTGTTTGTTGTTTGTTGTTTGTTGTTTGTTGTTTGTTGTTTGTTGTTTGTTGTTTGTTGTTTGTTGTTTGTTGTTTGTTGTTTGTTGTTTGTTGTTTGTTGTTTGTTTGTTCGTTTGTTCGTTTGTTCGTTTGTTCGTTTGTTCGTTTGTTCGTTTGTTCGTTTGTTCGTTTGTTCGTTTGTTCGTTTGTTCGTTTGTTCGTTTGTTCGTTTGTTCGTTTGTTCGTTTGTTAATTAGTTAGTAAGTTAGTTGGTTTGTTTGTTCGTTAGTTAGTTAGTAAGTTGGTTTGTTTGTTAGTTAGTCTGTTTGTATGTATGTCAGTTAGTTAATTAGTTAGTTAGTTTGTTTGTTAGTTTGTTTGTATGTTTGATTGATTGGTTTGTTTGTTTCTTAGTTAGTTTGTTTGTTTGTTAGTTAATTAGATAGTTTGTTTGTTTGTTAGTTAATTAGTTAGTTTGTTTGTTCGTTTGTTAGTTAGTTAGTCAGTTTGATAGGTTTCTTTGTTTGTTTGTTAGTTTGTTTGTTTGTTTGTTAGTT
>NC_135015.1:2157500-2167500 GCF_051020955.1 Megalopta genalis | reverse complement strand
ATTGATTGTTTGTTTGTTTGATTGATTGTTTGTTTGTTTGTTTGTTTGTTAGTCAGTTAGTTAGTTTATTTGTTAAATTGTTTGTATGTTTGATTGATTGGTTCGTTTGTTCGTTTGTTCGTTTGTTCGTTTGTTCGTTTATTCGTTTGTTCGTTTGTTCGTTTGTTGGTTTGTTCGTTTGTTCGTTTGTTCGTTTGTTCGTTTGTTCGTTTGTTCGTTTGTTCGTTTGTTCGTTTGTTCGTTTGTTCGATTGTTCGTTTGTTCGTTTGTTCGTTTGTTCGTTTGTTCGTTTGTTCGTTTGTTCGTTTGTTCGTTTGTTCGTTTGTTCGTTTGTTCGTTTGTTCGTTTGTTCGTTTGTTCGTTTGTTCGTTTGTCCGTTTGTTCGTTTGTTCGTTTGTTCGTTTGTGCGTTTGTTCGTTTGTTCGTTTGTTCGTTTGTTCGTTTGTTCGTTTGTTCGTTTGTTCGTTTGTTCGTTTGTTCGTTTGTTCGTTTGTTCGTTTGTCCGTTTGTTCGTTTGTTCGTTTGTTCGTTTGTTCGTTTGTTCGTTTGTTCGTTTGTTCGTTTGTTCGTTTGTTCGTTTGTTCGTTTGTTCGTTTGTTCGTTTGTTCGTTTGTTCGTTTGTTCGTTTGTTCGTTTGTTCGTTTGTTCGTTTGTTCGTTTGTTCGTTTGTTCGTTTGTTCGTTTGTTCGTTTGTTCGTTTGTTCGTTTGTTCGTTTGTTCGTTTGTTCGTTTGTTCGTTTGTTCGTTTGTTCGTTTGTTCGTTTGTTCGTTTGTTCGTTTGTTCGTTTGTTAGTTAGTTAGTAAGTTAGTTGGTTTGTTTGTTCGTTAGTTTTTTTGTAAGTTGGTTTGTTTGTTAGTTATTCTGTTTGTATGTATGTCAGTTAGTTAGTTAGTTAGTTAGTTAGTTAGTTAGTTTGTTAGTTTGTTTGATTGATTGGTTTGTTTGTTTGTTTGTTTGTTAGTTTGTTTGTATGTTTGATTGATTGGTCTGTTTGTTTCTTAGTTAGTTTGTTTGTTTGTTAGTTAATTAGTTAGTTTGTTTGTTCGTTTGTTAGTTAGTTAGCTAGTTTGATAGGTTTCTTTGTTTGTTAGTTAGTTAGTTTGTTTGTTTGTTTGTTTGTTAGTCTGTTAGTTAGTTTATTTGTTAGATTGTTTGTTTGTTTGATTGATTGGTTTGTTTGTTTGTTAGTTAGTTTGTTTGTTTGTTAGTTAGTTAGTTAGTTTGTTTGTTCGCTTGTTAGTTAGTTAGTAAGTTAGTTGGTTTGTCTGTTCGTTAGTTAGTTAGTAAGTTGGTTTGTTTGTTAGTTAGTCTGTCTGTATGTATGTCAGTTAGTTAGTTAGTTAGTTAGTTTGTTTGTTAGTTTGTTTGTATGTTTGATTGATTGGTTTGTTTGTGTCTTAGTTTGTTTGTTTGTTTGTTTGTTTGTTTGTTAGTTAATTAGTTAGTTTGTTTGTTCGTTAGTTAGTTAGTTAGTTAGTTTGATAGGTTTCTTTGCTTGTTTGTTAGTTTGTTTGTTCGTTTGTTTGTTTGTTAGTTAGTTAGTTTGTTTGTTTGTTCGTTTGATAGTTAGTTATAAAGTTAGTTGGTTTGTTTGTTCGTTTGTTAGTTAGTTAGAAAGTTAGTTGGTTTGTTTGTTCGTTAGTTAGTTAGTAAGTTGGTTTGTTTGTTAGTTAGTCTGTTTGTATGTATGTCAGTTAGTTAGTAAGCTAGTTAGTTTGTTTGTTAGTTTGTTTGTATGTTTGATTGATTGGTTTGTTTGTTTCTTAGTTAGTTTGTTTGTTTGTTAGTTCATTAGTTAGTTTGTTTGTTCGTTTGTTTGTTAGTTAGTTAGTTTGTTTGTTTGTTCGTTTGTTAGTTAGTTAGAAAGTTAGTTGGTTTGTTGTTCGTTAGTTAGTTAGTAAGTTGGTTTGTTTGTTAGTTAGTCTGTTTGTATGTATGTCAGTTAGTTAGTAAGCTAGTTAGTTTGTTTGTTAGTTTGTTTGTTTGTTCGATTGATTGTTTGTTTGTTTGTTCGATTGATTGTTTGTTTGTTTGTTTGTTTGATTGATTGTTTGTTTGTTTGTTTGTTTGCTCGTTTGATAGTTAGTTAGTTAGTTAGTTTGATAGGTTTCCTTGTTTGTTTGTTTGTTCGAATGATTGTTTGTTTGTTCGATTGATTGTTAGTTTGTTAGTTTGTTTGTATGTTTGATTGATCGGTTTGTTTGTTTCTTAGTTAGTTTGTTTGTTTGTTAGTTAGTTAGTTAGTTCGATAGGTTTCTTTGTTTGTTTGTTTGTTTATCTGTTTGTTTGTTTGTTAGTTAGTTTGTTTGTTAGGTAGTTAGTTTGTTTGTTTTGTTACTTAGTTAGTTTGTTTGTTTGTTAGCTTGTTTGTTTGATTGGCTTGTTCGTTTGTTTGTTAGTTTGTTGTTTGTTTGTTGTTTGTTTGTTTGTTTGTTAGTCAGTTAGTTAGTTTATTTGTTAGATTGTTTGTATGTTTGATTGATTGGTTTGTTTGTTTCTTAGTTAGATTGTTTGTTTGTTAGTTAATTAGTTAGTTTGTTTGTTCGTTTGTTAGTTAGTTAGTTAGATTGATAGGTTTCTTTGTTTGTTTGTTAGTTAGTTTGTTTGTTTATATGTTTGTTTGTTTGTTCGTTCGTTAGTTAGTTAGTTAGTTAGTTAGTTAGTTTGATAGGTTTGATTGTTTGTTTGTTTGTTCGATTGATTGTTTGTTTGTTTGATTGATTGTTAGTTTGTTTGTTATTTTGTTTGTATGTTTGATTGATTGGTTTGTTTGTTTCTTAGTTAGTTTGTTTGTTTGTTAGTTAGTTAGTTAGTTTGATAGGTTTGTTTGTTTGTTTGTTTTTTAGTCAGTTAGTTACTTTATTTGTTAGATTGTTTGTATGTTTGATTGATTGGTTTGTTTGTTAGTTAGTTAGTTTGTTTGTTTTGTTACTTAGTTAGTTTGTTTGTTTGTTAGTTAATTAGTCAGTTTGTATGTTCGTTAGTTAGTTAGTTAGTTTGATAGGTTTCTTTGTTTGTTAGTTTGTTTGTTTGTTTGTTTATCTGTTTGTTTGTTTGTTAGTTAGTTTGTTTGTTAGTTAGTTTGTTTGTTAGTTAGTTTGTTCGTTCGTTTGTTTGTTTGTTTGTTTGTTTGTTTGTTCGTTTGTTCGTTTGTTCGTTTGTTCGTTTGTTCGTTTGTTCGTTTGTTCGTTTGTTCGTTTGTTCGATTGTTCGTTTGTTCGTTTGATCGTTTGTTCGTTTGTTCGTTTGTTCGTTTGTTCGTTTGTTTGTTTGTTCGTTTGTTCGTTTGTTCGTTTGTTAGTTAGTTAGTAAGTTAGTTGGTTTGTTTGTTCGTTAGTTAGTTAGTAAGTTGGTTTGTTTGTTAGTTAGTCTGTTTGTATGTATGTCAGTTAGTTAGTTAGTTAGTTAGTTAGTTAGTTTGTTTGTTTGTTAGTTTGTTTGTATGTTTGATTGATTGATTTGTTTGTTTCTTAATTAGTTTGTTTGTTTGTTAGCTAATTAGTTAGTTTGTTTGTTCGATAGTTAGTTAGTTAGTTAGTTTGATAGGTTTCTTTGTTTGTTTGTTTGTTTGTTTATCTGTTTGTTTGTTTGTTAGTTAGTTTGTTTGTTTGTTTGTTTGTTTGTTAGTTTGTTTGTTTGTTTGTTTGTTTGTTTGTTTGTTTGTTTGTTTGTTTGTTTGGTAGTTTGTTTGTTTGTTTGTTTGTTTGTTTGTTTGTTTGTTAGTTAGTTTGTTTGTTTGTTTGTTTGATTGTTCGTTTGTTTCTTCGTTTGTTTCTTTCTTTGTTTGTTAGTTTGTTTGTTTGTTTGATTGTTTGTTAGTTTGTTTGTATGTTTGATTGATTGGTTTGTTTGTTTCTTAGTTAGTTTGTTTGTTTGATAGTTAATTAGTTAGTTTGTTTGTTCGTTTGTTAGTTAGTTAGTTAGTTTGATAGGTTTCTTTGTTTGTTTGTTAGTTTGTTTGTTTGTTTGTTTGTTTGTTAGTTTGTTTGTTTGTTCGTTTGTTTGTTTGTTTGTTCGTTTGTTTGTTTGTTTGTTTGTATGTTTGTTTGTTTGTTTGTTCGTTCGTTTGTTAGTTAGTTAGTTAGTTTGATAGGTTTCCTTGTTTGTTTGTTTGTTCGATTGATTGTTTGTTTGTTTGATTGATTGTTAGTTTGTTTGTTAGATTGTTGGTATGTTTGTTTGATTGGTTTGTTTGTTTGTTTGTTTGTTTGTTTGTTTGTTTGTTCGTTTGTTTGTTTGTTAGTTAGTTTGATAGGTTTCCTTGTTTGTTTGTTTGTTCGATTGATTGTTTGTTTGTTTGATTGATTGTTAGTTTGTTTGTTGGTTTGTTTGTATGTTTGATTGATTGGTTTGTTTGTTTCTTAGTTAGTTTGTTTATTTGTTTGTTAATTAGTTAGATAGTTCGTTCGTTTGTTAGTTAGTTAGTTAGTTTGATAGGTTTCTTTGTTTGTTTGTTAGTTTGTTTGTTGGTTTGTTTATCTGTTTGTTTGTTTGTTAGTTAGTTTGTTTGTTAGTTAGTTAGTTTGTTTGTTTGTTTGTTTGTTTGTTGTTTGTTCGTTTGTTTGTTAGTTTGTTTGTTTGTTTGTTTGTTAGTTAGTTAGTTTGTTTGTTCGTTTGATTGTTCGTTTCTTTGTTCGTTTGTTCGTTTGTTTGTTTGTTTGTTTGTTTGTTTGTTTGTTTGTTCGATTGATTGTTTGTTTGTTTGTTCGATTGATTGTTTGTTTGTTTGTTTGTTTGATTGATTGTTTGTTTGTTTGTTTGTTTGCTCGTTTGATAGTTAGTTAGTTAGTTAGTTTGATAGGTTTCCTTGTTTGTTTGTTTGTTCGAATGATTGTTTGTTTGTTCGATTGATTGTTAGTTTGTTAGTTTGTTTGTATGTTTGATTGATCGGTTTGTTTGTTTCTTAGTTAGTTTGTTTGTTTGTTAGTTAGTTAGTTAGTTAGTTCGATAGGTTTCTTTGTTTGTTTGTTTGTTTATCTGTTTGTTTGTTTGTTAGTTAGTTTGTTTGTTAGGTAGTTAGTTTGTTTGTTTTGTTACTTAGTTAGTTTGTTTGTTTGTTAGCTTGTTTGCTTGATTGGCTTGTTCGTTTGTTTGTTAGTTTGTTGTTTGTTTGTTGTTTGTTTGTTTGTTTGTTAGTCAGTTAGTTAGTTTATTTGTTAGATTGTTTGTATGTTTGATTGATTGGTTTGTTTGTTTCTTAGTTAGATTGTTTGTTTGTTAGTTAATTAGTTAGTTTGTTTGTTCGTTTGTTAGTTAGTTAGTTAGATTGATAGGTTTCTTTGTTTGTTTGTTAGTTTGTTTGTTTGTTTATATGTTTGTTTGTTTGTTCGTTCGTTAGTTAGTTAGTTAGTTAGTTAGTTTGATAGGTTTGATTGTTTGTTTGTTTGTTCGATTGATTGTTTGTTTGTTTGATTGATTGTTAGTTTGTTTGTTAGATTGTTTGTATGTTTGATTGATTGGTTTGTTAGTTAGTTAGTTAGTTTGTTTGTTTTGTTACTTAGTTAGTTTGTTTGTTTGTTAGCTTGTTTGTTTGATTGTTTGTTTGTTAGTTTGTTTGTTTGTTTGTTCGTTCGTCTGTTTGTTTGTTTGTTAGTTTGTTTGTTTGTTTGTTTGTTTGTTAGTTAGTTAGTTTGTTTGTTTGTTTGATTGTTCGTTTGTTTCTTCGTTTGTTTCTTTCTTTGTTTGTTAGTTTGTTTGTTTGTTTGATTGTTTGTTAGTTTGTTTGTATGTTTGATTGATTGGTTTGTTTGTTCCTTAGTTAGTTTGTTTGTTTGTTAGTTAATTAGTTAGTTTGTTTGTTCGTTTGTTAGTTAGTTAGTTAGTTTGATAGGTTTCTTTGTTTGTTTGTTAGTTTGTTTGTTTGTTTGTATGTTTGTTTGTTTGTTTGTTCGTTCGTTTGTTAGTTAGTTAGTTAGTTTGATAGGTTTCCTTGTTTGTTTGTTAGTTAGTTTGATGGTTGGTTTGTTAGTTAGTTTGTTAGTTTGTTTGTTTGTTTGTTTGTTTGCTTGTTTGTTTGTTTGTTTGTTTGTTTGCTTGTTTGTTTGTTTCTTTGTTTGTTTGTTTGTTTGTTGATTCTTTGTTGTTTGTTTGTTTGTTCGTTTGTTCGTTTGTTCGTTTGTTCGTTTGTTCGTTTGTTCGATTGTTCGTTTGTTCGTTTGATCGTTTGTTCGTTTGTTCGTTTGTTCGTTTGTTCGTTTGTTCGTTTGTTCGTTTGTTTGTTTGTTCGTTTGTTCGTTTGTTCGTTTGTTAGTTAGTTAGTAAGTTAGTTGGTTTGTTTGTTCGTTAGTTAGTTAGTAAGTTGGTTTGTTTGTTAGTTAGTCTGTTTGTATGTATGTCAGTTAGTTAGATAGTTAGTTAGTTAGTTAGTTTGTTTGTTTGTTAGTTTGTTTGTATGTTTGATTGATTGATTTGTTTGTTTCTTAATTAGTTTGTTTGTTTGTTAGCTAATTAGTTAGTTTGTTTGTTCGATAGTTAGTTAGTTAGTTAGTTTGATAGGTTTCTTTGTTTGTTTGTTTGTTTGTTTATCTGTTTGTTTGTTTGTTAGTTAGTTAGTTTGTTTGTTTGTTTGTTTGTTTGTTAGTTTGTTTGTTTGTTCGTTTGTTTGTTTGTTTGTTTGTTTGTTTGTTAGTTTGTTTGTTTGTTTGTTTGTTTGTTTGTTAGTTAGTTTGTTTGTTTGTTTGTTTGATTGTTCATTTGTTTCTTCGTTTGTTTCTTTCTTTGTTTGTTAGTTTGTTTGTTTGTTTGATTGTTTGTTAGTTTGTTTGTATGTTTGATTGATTGGTTTGTTTGTTTCTTAGTTAGTTTGTTTGTTTGTTAGTTAATTAGTTAGTTTGTTTGTTCGTTTGTTAGTTAGTTAGTTAGTTTGATAGGTTTCTTTGTTTGTTTGTTAGTTTGTTTGTTTGTTTGTTTGTTTGTTAGTTTGTTTGTTTGTTCGTTTGTTTGTTTGTTCGTTTGTTTGTTTGTTTGTTTGTATGTTTGTTTGTTTGTTTGTTCGTTCGTTTGTTAGTTAGTTAGTTAGTTTGATAGGTTTCCTTGTTTGTTTGTTTGTTCGATTGATTGTTTGTTTGTTTGATTGATTGTTAGTTTGTTTGTTAGATTGTTGGTATGTTTGTTTGATTGGTTTGTTTGTTTGTTTGTTTGTTTGTTTGTTTGTTTGTTCGTTTGTTTGTTTGTTAGTTAGTTTGATAGGTTTCCTTGTTTGTTTGTTTGTTCGATTGATTGTTTGTTTGTTTGATTGATTGTTAGTTTGTTTGTTAGTTTGTTTGTATGTTTGATTGATTGGTTTGTTTGTTTCTTAGTTAGTTTGTTTATTTGTTTGTTAATTAGTTAGATAGTTCGTTCGTTTGTTAGTTAGTTAGTTAGTTTGATAGGTTTCTTTGTTTGTTTGTTAGTTTGTTTGTTGGTTTGTTTATCTGTTTGTTTGTTTGTTAGTTAGTTTGTTTGTTAGTTAGTTAGTTTGTTTGTTTGTTTGTTTGTTTGTTTGTTGTTTGTTCGTTTGTTTGTTAGTTTGTTTGTTTGTTTGTTTGTTAGTTAGTTAGTTTGTTTGTTCGTTTGATTGTTCGTTTCTTTGTTCGTTTGTTTGTTTGTTTGTTTGTTTGTTTGTTCGATTGATTGTTTGTTTGTTTGTTCGATTGATTGTTTGTTTGTTTGTTTGTTTGTTTGATTGATTGTTTGTTTGTTTGTTTGTTTGCTCGTTTGATAGTTAGTTAGTTAGTTAGTTTGATAGGTTTCCTTGTTTGTTTGTTTGTTCGAATGATTGTTTGTTTGTTCGATTGATTGTTAGTTTGTTAGTTTGTTTGTATGTTTGATTGATCGGTTTGTTTGTTTCTTAGTTAGTTTGTTTGTTTGTTAGTTAGTTAGTTAGTTAGTTAGTTCGATAGGTTTCTTTGTTTGTTTGTTTGTTTATCTGTTTGTTTGTTTGTTAGTTAGTTTGTTTGTTAGGTAGTTAGTTTGTTTGTTTTGTTACTTAGTTAGTTTGTTTGTTTGTTAGCTTGTTTGCTTGATTGGCTTGTTCGTTTGTTTGTTAGTTTGTTGTTTGTTTGTTGTTTGTTTGTTTGTTTGTTAGTCAGTTAGTTAGTTTATTTGTTAGATTGTTTGTATGTTTGATTGATTGGTTTGTTTGTTTCTTAGTTAGATTGTTTGTTTGTTAGTTAATTAGTTAGTTTGTTTGTTCGTTTGTTAGTTAGTTAGTTAGATTGATAGGTTTCTTTGTTTGTTTGTTAGTTTGTTTGTTTGTTTATATGTTTGTTTGTTTGTTCGTTCGTTAGTTAGTTAGTTAGTTAGTTAGTTTGATAGGTTTGATTGTTTGTTTGTTTGTTCGATTGATTGTTTGTTTGTTTGATTGATTGTTAGTTTGTTTGTTAGATTGTTTGTATGTTTGATTGATTGGTTTGTTTGTTTCTTAGTTAGTTAGTTTGTTTGTTAGTTAATTAGTTAGTTAGTTAGTTCGCTTGTTATTTAGTTAGTTAGTTTGATAAGTTTCTTTGTTCGTTTGTTTGTTTGTTAGTTAGTTTGTTTGTTTGTTTGTTTGTTTGTTAGTTTGTTTGTTTGTTTGTTCGTTTGTTTGTTTGTTTGTTTGTTAGTTTGTTTGTTTGTTTGTTTGTTAGTTAGTTAGTTTGTTTGTTTGTTTGATTGTTCGTTTGTTTCTTCGTTTGTTTCTTTCTTTGTTTGTTAGTTTGTTTGTTTGTTTGATTGTTTGTTAGTTTGTTTGTATGTTTGATTGTTTGTTTGTTTGTTAGTTAGTTTGTTTGTTTGTTTGTTTGATTGTTCGTTTGTTTCTTCGTTTGTTTCTTTCTTTGTTTGTTAGTTTGTTTGTTTGTTTGATTGTTTGTTAGTTTGTTTGTATGTTTGATTGATTGGTTTGTTTGTTTCTTAGTTAGTTTGTTTGTTTGATAGTTAATTAGTTAGTTTGTTTGTTCGTTTGTTAGTTAGTTAGTTAGTTTGATAGGTTTCTTTGTTTGTTTGTTAGTTTGTTTGTTTGTTTGTTTGTTTGTTAGTTTGTTTGTTTGTTCGTTTGTTTGTTTGTTTGTTCGTTTGTTTGTTTGTTTGTTTGTATGTTTGTTTGTTTGTTTGTTCGTTCGTTTGTTAGTTAGTTAGTTAGTTTGATAGGTTTCCTTGTTTGTTTGTTTGTTCGATTGATTGTTTGTTTGTTTGATTGATTGTTAGTTTGTTTGTTAGATTGTTGGTATGTTTGTTTGATTGGTTTGTTTGTTTGTTTGTTTGTTTGTTTGTTTGTTTGTTTGTTTGTTTGTTCGTTTGTTTGTTTGTTAGTTAGTTTGATAGGTTTCCTTGTTTGTTTGTTTGTTCGATTGATTGTTTGTTTGTTTGATTGATTGTTAGTTTGTTTGTTAGTTTGTTTGTATGTTTGATTGATTGGTTTGTTTGTTTCTTAGTTAGTTTGTTTATTTGTTTGTTAATTAGTTAGATAGTTCGTTCGTTTGTTAGTTAGTTAGTTAGTTTGATAGGTTTCTTTGTTTGTTTGTTAGTTTGTTTGTTGGTTTGTTTATCTGTTTGTTTGTTTGTTAGTTAGTTTGTTTGTTAGTTAGTTAGTTTGTTTGTTTGTTTGTTTGTTTGTTGTTTGTTCGTTTGTTTGTTAGTTTGTTTGTTTGTTTGTTTGTTAGTTAGTTAGTTTGTTTGTTCGTTTGATTGTTCGTTTCTTTGTTCGTTTGTTTGTTTGTTTGTTTGTTTGTTTGTTTGTTTGTTCGATTGATTGTTTGTTTGTTTGTTCGATTGATTGTTTGTTTGTTTGTTTGTTTGATTGATTGTTTGTTTGTTTGTTTGTTTGCTCGTTTGATAGTTAGTTAGTTAGTTAGTTTGATAGGTTTCCTTGTTTGTTTGTTTGTTCGAATGATTGTTTGTTTGTTCGATTGATTGTTAGTTTGTTAGTTTGTTTGTATGTTTGATTGATCGGTTTGTTTGTTTCTTAGTTAGTTTGTTTGTTTGTTAGTTAGTTTGATGGTTGGTTTGTTAGTTAGTTTGTTAGTTTGTTTGTTTGTTTGT
>NC_135015.1:2150000-2155000 GCF_051020955.1 Megalopta genalis | reverse complement strand
TTTGTTAGTTAGTTAGTTAGTTTGATAGGTTTCCTTGTTTGTTTGTTTGTTCGATTGATTGTTTGTTTGTTTGATTGATTGTTAGTTTGTTTGTTAGATTGTTGGTATGTTTGTTTGATTGGTTTGTTTGTTTGTTTGTTTGTTTGTTTGTTTGTTTGTTCGTTTGTTTGTTTGTTAGTTAGTTTGATAGGTTTCCTTGTTTGTTTGTTTGATTGATTGTTAGTTTGTTTGTTAGTTTGTTTGTATGTTTGATTGATTGGTTTGTTTGTTTCTTAGTTAGTTTGTTTATTTGTTTGTTAATTAGTTAGATAGTTCGTTCGTTTGTTAGTTAGTTAGTTAGTTTGATAGGTTTCTTTGTTTGTTTGTTAGTTTGTTTGTTGGTTTGTTTATCTGTTTGTTTGTTTGTTAGTTAGTTTGTTTGTTAGTTAGTTAGTTTGTTTGTTTGTTTGTTTGTTTGTTTGTTGTTTGTTCGTTTGTTTGTTAGTTTGTTTGTTTGTTTGTTTGTTAGTTAGTTAGTTTGTTTGTTCGTTTGATTGTTCGTTTCTTTGTTCGTTTGTTTGTTTGTTTGTTTGTTTGTTTGTTCGATTGATTGTTTGTTTGTTTGTTCGATTGATTGTTTGTTTGTTTGTTTGTTTGATTGATTGTTTGTTTGTTTGTTTGTTTGCTCGTTTGATAGTTAGTTAGTTAGTTAGTTTGATAGGTTTCCTTGTTTGTTTGTTTGTTCGAATGATTGTTTGTTTGTTCGATTGATTGTTAGTTTGTTAGTTTGTTTGTATGTTTGATTGATCGGTTTGTTTGTTTCTTAGTTAGTTTGTTTGTTTGTTAGTTAGTTAGTTAGTTCGATAGGTTTCTTTGTTTGTTTGTTTGTTTATCTGTTTGTTTGTTTGTTAGTTAGTTTGTTTGTTAGGTAGTTAGTTTGTTTGTTTTGTTAGTTAGTTAGTTTGTTTGTTTGTTAGCTTGTTTGCTTGATTGGCTTGTTCGTTTGTTTGTTAGTTTGTTGTTTGTTTGTTGTTTGTTTGTTTGTTTGTTAGTCAGTTAGTTAGTTTATTTGTTAGATTGTTTGTATGTTTGATTGATTGGTTTGTTTGTTTCTTAGTTAGATTGTTTGTTTGTTAGTTAATTAGTTAGTTTGTTTGTTCGTTTGTTAGTTAGTTAGTTAGATTGATAGGTTTCTTTGTTTGTTTGTTAGTTTGTTTGTTTGTTTATATGTTTGTTTGTTTGTTCGTTCGTTAGTTAGTTAGTTAGTTAGTTAGTTTGATAGGTTTGATTGTTTGTTTGTTTGTTCGATTGATTGTTTGTTTGATTGATTGTTAGTTTGTTTGTTAGATTGTTTGTATGTTTGATTGATTGGTTTGTTTGTTTCTTAGTTAGTTAGTTTGTTTGTTAGTTAATTAGTTAGTTAGTTAGTTCGCTTGTTATTTAGTTAGTTAGTTTGATAAGTTTCTTTGTTCGTTTGTTTGTTTGTTAGTTAGTTTGTTTGTTTGTTTGTTTGTTTGTTAGTTTGTTTGTTTGTTTGTTCGTTTGTTTGTTTGTTTGTTTGTTAGTTTGTTTGTTTGTTTGTTTGTTTGTTTGTTTGTTAGTTAGTTAGTTTGTTTGTTTGTTTGATTGTTCGTTTGTTTCTTCGTTTGTTTCTTTCTTTGTTTGTTAGTTTGTTTGTTTGTTTGATTGTTTGTTAGTTTGTTTGTATGTTTGATTGTTTGTTTGTTTGTTAGTTAGTTTGTTTGTTTGTTTGTTTGATTGTTCGTTTGTTTCTTCGTTTGTTTCTTTCTTTGTTTGTTAGTTTGTTTGTTTGTTTGATTGTTTGTTAGTTTGTTTGTATGTTTGATTGATTGGTTTGTTTGTTTCTTAGTTAGTTTGTTTGTTTGATAGTTAATTAGTTAGTTTGTTTGTTCGTTTGTTAGTTAGTTAGTTAGTTTGATAGGTTTCTTTGTTTGTTTGTTAGTTTGTTTGTTTGTTTGTTTGTTTGTTAGTTTGTTTGTTTGTTCGTTTGTTTGTTTGTTTGTTCGTTTGTTTGTTTGTTTGTTTGTTTGTATGTTTGTTTGTTTGTTCGTTCGTTTGTTAGTTAGTTAGTTAGTTTGATAGGTTTCCTTGTTTGTTTGTTTGTTCGATTGATTGTTTGTTTGTTTGATTGATTGTTAGTTTGTTTGTTAGATTGTTGGTATGTTTGTTTGATTGGTTTGTTTGTTTGTTTGTTTGTTTGTTTGTTTGTTTGTTTGTTTGTTTGTTCGTTTGTTTGTTTGTTAGTTAGTTTGATAGGTTTCCTTGTTTGTTTGTTTGTTCGATTGATTGTTTGTTTGTTTGATTGATTGTTAGTTTGTTTGTTAGTTTGTTTGTATGTTTGATTGATTGGTTTGTTTGTTTCTTAGTTAGTTTGTTTATTTGTTTGTTAATTAGTTAGATAGTTCGTTCGTTTGTTAGTTAGTTAGTTAGTTTGATAGGTTTCTTTGTTTGTTTGTTAGTTTGTTTGTTGGTTTGTTTATCTGTTTGTTTGTTTGTTAGTTAGTTTGTTTGTTAGTTAGTTAGTTTGTTTGTTTGTTTGTTTGTTTGTTGTTTGTTCGTTTGTTTGTTAGTTTGTTTGTTTGTTTGTTTGTTAGTTAGTTAGTTTGTTTGTTCGTTTGATTGTTCGTTTCTTTGTTCGTTTGTTTGTTTGTTTGTTTGTTTGTTTGTTTGTTTGTTCGATTGATTGTTTGTTTGTTTGTTCGATTGATTGTTTGTTTGTTTGTTTGTTTGATTGATTGTTTGTTTGTTTGTTTGTTTGCTCGTTTGATAGTTAGTTAGTTAGTTAGTTTGATAGGTTTCCTTGTTTGTTTGTTTGTTTGTTTGTTTGTTTGTTTGTTTGTTCGATTGATTGTTAGTTTGTTAGTTTGTTTGTATGTTTGATTGATCGGTTTGTTTGTTTCTTAGTTAGTTTGTTTGTTTGTTAGTTAGTTTGATGGTTGGTTTGTTAGTTAGTTTGTTAGTTTGTTTGTTTGTTTGTTTGTTTGCTTGTTTGTTTGTTTGTTTGTTTGTTTGCTTGTTTGTTTGTTTCTTTGTTTGTTTGTTTGTTTGTTGATTCTTTGTTGTTTGTTTGTTTGTTTGTTCGTTTGTTCGTTTGTTCGTTTGTTCGTTTGTTCGTTTGTTCGTTTGTTCGTTTGTTCGATTGTTCGTTTGTTCGTTTGATCGTTTGTTCGTTTGTTCGTTTGTTCGTTTGTTCGTTTGTTCGTTTGTTTGTTTGTTCGTTTGTTCGTTTGTTCGTTTGTTCGTTTGTTAGTTAGTTAGTAAGTTAGTTGGTTTGTTTGTTCGTTAGTTAGTTAGTAAGTTGGTTTGTTTGTTAGTTAGTCTGTTTGTATGTATGTCAGTTAGTTAGATAGTTAGTTAGTTAGTTAGTTTGTTTGTTTGTTAGTTTGTTTGTATGTTTGATTGATTGATTTGTTTGTTTCTTAATTAGTTTGTTTGTTTGTTAGCTAATTAGTTAGTTTGTTTGTTCGATAGTTAGTTAGTTAGTTAGTTTGATAGGTTTCTTTGTTTGTTTGTTTGTTTGTTTATCTGTTTGTTTGTTTGTTAGTTAGTTAGTTTGTTTGTTTGTTTGTTTGTTTGTTTGTTAGTTTGTTTGTTTGTTTGTTTGTTTGTTTGTTCGTTTGTTTGTTTGTTTGTTTGTTTGTTTGTTAGTTTGTTTGTTTGTTTGTTTGTTTGTTTGTTTGTTTGTTTGTTAGTTTGTTTGTTTGTTTGTTTGATTGTTCATTTGTTTCTTCGTTTGTTTCTTTCTTTGTTTGTTAGTTTGTTTGTTTGTTTGATTGTTTGTTAGTTTGTTTGTATGTTTGATTGATTGGTTTGTTTGTTTCTTAGTTAGTTTGTTTGTTTGTTAGTTAATTAGTTAGTCTGTTTGTTCGTTTGTTAGTTAGTTAGTTAGTTTGATAGGTTTCTTTGTTTGTTTGTTAGTTTGTTTGTTTGTTTGTTTGTTTGTTAGTTTGTTTGTTTGTTCGTTTGTTTGTTTGTTCGTTTGTTTGTTTGTTTGTTTGTATGTTTGTTTGTTTGTTTGTTCGTTCGTTTGTTAGTTAGTTAGTTAGTTTGATAGGTTTCCTTGTTTGTTTGTTTGTTCGATTGATTGTTTGTTTGTTTGATTGATTGTTAGTTTGTTTGTTAGATTGTTGGTATGTTTGTTTGATTGGTTTGTTTGTTTGTTTGTTTGTTTGTTTGTTTGTTTGTTCGTTTGTTTGTTTGTTAGTTAGTTTGATAGGTTTCCTTGTTTGTTTGTTTGTTCGATTGATTGTTTGTTTGTTTGTTCGATTGATTGTTTGTTTGTTTGATTGATTGTTAGTTTGTTTGTTAGTTTGTTTGTATGTTTGATTGATTGGTTTGTTTGTTTCTTAGTTAGTTTGTTTATTTGTTTGTTAATTAGTTAGATAGTTCGTTCGTTTGTTAGTTAGTTAGTTAGTTTGATAGGTTTCTTTGTTTGTTTGTTAGTTTGTTTGTTGGTTTGTTTATCTGTTTGTTTGTTTGTTAGTTAGTTTGTTTGTTAGTTAGTTAGTTAGTTTGTTTGTTTGTTTGTTTGTTTGTTTGTTGTTTGTTCGTTTGTTCGTTTGTTTGTTAGTTTGTTTGTTTGTTTGTTTGTTAGTTAGTTAGTTTGTTTGTTCGTTTGATTGTTCGTTTCTTTGTTCGTTTGTTTGTTTGTTTGTTTGTTTGTTTGTTTGTTCGATTGATTGTTTGTTTGTTTGTTCGATTGATTGTTTGTTTGTTTGTTTGTTTGATTGATTGTTTGTTTGTTTGTTTGTTTGCTCGTTTGATAGTTAGTTAGTTAGTTAGTTTGATAGGTTTCCTTGTTTGTTTGTTTGTTCGAATGATTGTTTGTTTGTTCGATTGATTGTTAGTTTGTTAGTTTGTTTGTATGTTTGATTGATCGGTTTGTTTGTTTCTTAGTTAGTTTGTTTGTTTGTTAGTTAGTTAGTTAGTTCGATAGGTTTCTTTGTTTGTTTGTTTGTTTATCTGTTTGTTTGTTTGTTAGTTAGTTTGTTTGTTAGGTA
>NC_135015.1:2137500-2145000 GCF_051020955.1 Megalopta genalis | reverse complement strand
TGATAGGTTTCTTTGTTTCTTTGTTAGTTTGTTTGTTAGTTTGTTTATCTGTTTGTTTGTTAGTTAGTTTGTTTGTTAGTTAGTTTGTTTGTTCGTTTGTTTGTTTGTTCGTTTGCTTGTTTGTTTGTTTGTTTGTTGTTTGTTTGTTTGTTTGTTTGTTGTTTGTTTGTTTGTTTGTTTGTTATTTGTTTGTTTGTTGTTTGTTTGTTTGTTTGTTGTTTGTTTGTTTGTTTGTTTGTTCGTTTGTTACTTAGTTAGTTAGTTAGTTTTTATAGGTTTCCTTGTTTGTTTGTTTGTTCGATTGATTGTTTGTTTGTTTGTTCGATTGATTGTTTGTTTGTTTGTTTGTTTGTTTGATTGATTGTTTGTTTGTTTGTTTGTTTGCTCGTTTGATAGTTAGTTAGTTAGTTAGTTTGATAGGTTTCCTTGTTTGTTTGTTTGTTCGAATGATTGTTTGTTTGTTCGATTGATTGTTAGTTTGTTAGTTTGTTTGTATGTTTGATTGATCGGTTTGTTTGTTTCTTAGTTAGTTTGTTTGTTTGTTAGTTAGTTAGTTAGTTCGATAGGTTTCTTTGTTTGTTTGTTTGTTTATCTGTTTGTTTGTTTGTTAGTTAGTTTGTTTGTTAGGTAGTTAGTTTGTTTGTTTTGTTACTTAGTTAGTTTGTTTGTTTGTTAGCTTGTTTGTTTGATTGGCTTTTTCGTTTGTTTGTTAGTTTGTTGTTTGTTTGTTGTTTGTTTGTTTGTTTGTTTGTTTGTTAGTCAGTTAGTTAGTTTATTTGTTAGATTGTTTGTATGTTTGATTGATTGGTTTGTTTGTTTCTTAGTTAGATTGTTTGTTTGTTAGTTAATTAGTTAGTTTGTTTGTTCGTTTGTTAGTTAGTTAGTTAGATTGATAGGTTTCTTTGTTTGTTTGTTAGTTTGTTTGTTTGTTTATATGTTTGTTTGTTTGTTCGTTCGTTAGTTAGTTAGTTAGTTAGTTAGTTTGATAGGTTTGATTGTTTGTTTGTTTGTTCGATTGATTGTTTGTTTGTTTGATTGATTGTTAGTTTGTTTGTTATTTTGTTTGTATGTTTGATTGATTGGTTTGTTTGTTTCTTAGTTAGTTTGTTTGTTTGTTAGTTAGTTAGTTAGTTTGATAGGTTTGTTTGTTTGTTTGTTTTTTAGTCAGTTAGTTAGTTTATTTGTTAGATTGTTTGTATGTTTGATTGATTGGTTTGTTTGTTAGTTAGTTAGTTTGTTTGTTTTGTTACTTAGTTAGTTTGTTTGTTTGTTAGCTTGTTTGTTTGATTGGCTTGTTTGTTTGATTGGCTTGTTTGTTTGTTAGTTTGTTATTTGTTTGTTGTTTGTTTGTTTGTTTGTTTGTTTGTTTGTTCGTTTGTTAGTTAGTTAGTTAGTTAGTTTGATAGGTTTCCTTGTTTGTTTGTTTGTTCGATTGATTGTTTGTTTGTTTGATTGATTGTTAGTTTGTTTGTTAGTTTGTTTGTTCGTTTGTTCGTTTGTTCGTTTGTTCGTTTGTTCGTTTGTTCGTTTGTTCGTTTGTTCGTTTGTTCGTTTGTTCGTTTGTTCGTTTGTTCGTTTGTTCGTTTGTTCGTTTGTTCGTTTGTTCGTTTGTTCGTTTGTTCGTTTGTTCGTTTGTTCGTTTGTTCGTTTGTGCGTTTGTTCGTTTGTTCGTTTGTTCGTTTGTTCATTTGTTCGTTTGTTCGTTTGTTCGTTTGTTTGTTTGCTTGTTTGTTCGTTAGTTAGTTAGTTAGTTAGTTAGTTTGATAGGTTTCCTTGTTTGTTTGTTTGTTCGATTGATTGTTTGTTCGATTGATTGTTTGTTTGTTTGATTGTTTGTTTGTTTGATTATTTGTTTGTTTGTTTGTTAATTAGTTTGTTTGTTTGTTAGATTGTTTGTTTGTTTTTTTGTTTGTTTGTTTGTTTGTTTGTTCGTTTGTTAGTTAGTTAGTAAGTTAGTCGGTTTGTTTGTTCGTTAGTTAGTTAGTAAGTTGGTTTGTTTGTTAATTAGTCTGTTTGTATATATGTCAGTTAGTTAGTTAGTTAGTTTGTTTGTTTGTTAGTTTGTTTGTTAGTTTGTTTGTTAGTTTGTTTGTATGTTTGATTGATTGGTTTGTTTGTTTCTTAGTTTGTTTGTTTGTTTGGTAGTTAATTAGTTAGTTTGTTTGTTCGTTTGTTAGTTAGTTAGTTAGTTTGATAGGTTTCTTTGTTTGTTTGTTAGTTTGTTTGTTTGTTTGTTTGTTTATGTGTTCGTTTGTTTGTTAGGTAGATTGTTTGTTAGTTAGTTTGTTTGTTAGATAGTTTGTTGGTTTGTTCGTTTGTTTGTTTGTTTGTTTGTTTGTTTGTTTGTTCGTTAGTTAGTTAGTTAGTTAGTTTGATAGGTTTCCTTGTTTGTTTGTTTGTTCGATTGACTGTTTGTTCGATTGATTGTTTGTTTGTTTGATTGTTTGTTTGTTTGTTTGTTAATTAGTTTGTTTGTTAGTTAGTTTGTTTGTTTGTTTGTTTTTTTGTTTGTTTGTTTGTTTGTTTGTTCGTTAGTTAGTTAGTTAGTTAGTTTGATAGGTTTCTTTGTTTGTTAGTCTGTTTGTTTGTTTGTTTATCTGTTTGTTTGTTTGTTAGTTAGTTTGTTTGTTAGTTAGTTTGTTCGTTCGTTTTTTTGTTTGTTTGTTCGTTTGTTCGTTTGTTCGTTTGTTCGTTTGTTCGTTTGTTCGTTTGTTCGTTTGTTCGTTTGTTCGTTTGTTCGTTTGTTCGTTTGTTCGTTTGTTCGTTTGTTCGTTTGTTCGTTTGTTCGTTTGTTCGTTTGTTCGTTTGTTCGTTTGTTCGTTTGTTCGTTTGTTCGTTTGTTCGTTTGTTCGTTTGTTCGTTTCTTCGTTTCTTCGTTTCTTCGTTTGTTCGTATGTTCGTTTGTTCGTTTGTTCGTTTGTTCGTTTGTTCGTTTGTTTGTTCGTTCGTTCGTTCGTTCGTTCGTTTGTTTGTTTGTTTGTTTGCTTGTTTGTTTGTTTGTTTGCTTGTTTGTTTGTAAGTTTGTTTGTTTGTTCGTTTGTTAGTTAGTTAGTTAGTTAGATAGTTTGATAGGTTTCCTTGTTTGTTTGTTTATTAGATTGATTGTTTTTTTGATTGATTGTTAGTTTGTTTGTTAGTTTGTTTGTATGTTTGATTGATTGGTTTGTTTGTTTCTTAGTTAGTTTGTTTGTTGTTTGTTAATTAGTTAGTTTGTTCGTTCGTTTGTTAGATAGTTAGTTAGTTTGATAGGTTTCTTTGTTTGTTATTTAGTTAGTTAGTTTGTTTGTTTGTTTGTTTGTTAGTTAGTTTGTTTGTTCGTTTGTTTGTTTGTTTGCTTGCTTGTTTGCTTGTTTGCTTGTTTGTTTGTTTGTTTGTTAGTTAGTTTGTTTGTTTGTTTGTTAGTTAGTTTGTTTGTATGTTTGCTTGTTTGTTTGTAAGTTTGTTTGTTTGTTCGTTTGTTAGTTAGTTAGTTAGTTAGATAGTTTGATAGGTTTCCTTGTTTGTTTGTTTATTAGATTGATTGTTTGTTTGATTGATTGTTAGTTTGTTTGTTAGTTTGTTTGTATGTTTGATTGATTGGTTTGTTTGTTTCTTAGTTAGTTTGTTTGTTGTTTGTTAATTAGTTAGTTTGTTCGTTCGATTGTTAGAAAGTTAGTTAGTTTGATAGATTTCTTTGTTTGTTAGTTAGTTAGTTAGTTTGTTTGTTTGTTTGTTTGTTAGTTAGTTTGTTTGTTCGTTTGTTTGTTTGTTTGTTTGCTTGTTTGTTTGTTTGTTTGCTTGTTTGTTTGTAAGTTTGTTTGTTTGTTCGTTTGTTAGTTAGTTAGTTAGTTAGATAGTTTGATAGGTTTCCTTGTTTGTTTGTTTATTAGATTGATTGTTTGTTTGATTGATTGTTAGTTTGTTTGTTAGTTTGTTTGTATGTTTGATTGATTGGTTTGTTTGTTTCTTAGTTAGTTTGTTTGTTTGTTAGTTAATTAGTTAGTTTGTTTGTTCGTTAGTTAGTTAGTTAGTTAGTTTGATAGGTTTCTTTGATTGTTTGTTAATTTGTTTGTTTGTTTGTTTGTTTATCTGTTTGTTTGCTTGTTAGTTAGTTAGTTTGTTAGTTAGTTTGTTTGTTCGTTTGTTTCTTTGTTTGTTTGTTTGTTTGTTGTTTGTTTGTTGTTTGTTTGTTTGTTTGTTTGATTGTTTGTTTGTCAGTTATCTATTTAGTTAGTTTGTTAGTTTGTTTGAATGTTTGATTGATTGGTTGGTTTGTTTCTTAGTTAGTTAGTTAGTTAGTTAGTTTATTTGTTAGTTAGTTAGTTAGATTGTTTGTTTATTTGTTTGTTTGATAGGTTTGCTTGTTTGTTAGTTAGTTAGTTTGTTTCTTAGGTAGTTTGTTTGATTTGTTACTTAGTTAGTTTGTATGTTCGTTAGCTTGTTTGTTTGATTGGCTTGTTTGTTTGTTAGTTTGTGTGATTGTTAGTAAGTTAGTTTGTTTGTTAGTTAGTCTGTTTGTTTTGTTAGTTGGTTAGTTTGTTACTTTGTTTGTTTGTTTGTTTGTAGTTTGTTTGTTTGTTTGTTGTTTGTTGTTTGTTGTTTGTTGTTTGTTTGTTTGTTTGTTTGTTCGTTAGTTAGTTAGTTAGTTAGTTTGATAGGTTTCCTTGTTTGTTTGTTTGTACGATTGATTCTTTGTATGTTTGATTAATTGGTTTGTTTGTTTGTTAGTTAGTTTGTTGGTTTGTTAGTTAGTTAGTTTGTTTGTTTGTTTGTTTGTTCGTTTGTTAGTTAGTTAGTAAGTTAGTCGGTTTGTTTGTTCGTTAGTTAGTTAGTAAGTTGGTTTGTTTGTTAGTTAGTCTGTTTGTATATATGTCAGTTAGTTAGTTAGTTAGTTTGTTTGTTTGTTAGTTTGTTTGTTAGTTTGTTTGTATGTTTGATTGATTGGTTTGTTTGTTTCTTAGTTTGTTTGTTTGTTTGGTAGTTAATTAGTTAGTTTGTTTGTTCGTTTGTTAGTTAGTTAGTTAGTTTGATAGGTTTCTTTGTTTGTTTGTTAGTTTGTTTGTTTGTTTGTTTGTTTATGTGTTCGTTTGTTTGTTAGATAGTTTGTTTGTTAGTTAGTTTGTTTGTTAGATAGTTTGTTCGTTTGTTCGTTTGTTTGTTAGTTTGTTTGTTTGTTTGTTTGTTAGTTAGTTAGTTTGTTTGTTCGTTTGATTGTTCGTTTCTTTGTTCGTTTGTTTGTTTGTTTGTTTGTTTGTTTGTTTGTTCGATTGATTGTTTGTTTGATTGTTCGATTGATTGTTTGTTTGTTTGTTTGTTTGATTGATTGTTTGTTTGTTTGTTTGTTTGCTCGTTTGATAGTTAGTTAGTTAGTTAGTTTGATAGGTTTCCTTGTTTGTTTGTTTGTTCGAATGATTGTTTGTTTGTTCGATTGATTGTTAGTTTGTTAGTTTGTTTGTATGTTTGATTGATCGGTTTGTTTGTTTCTTAGTTAGTTTGTTTGTTTGTTAGTTAGTTAGTTAGTTCGATAGGTTTCTTTGTTTGTTTGTTTGTTTATCTGTTTGTTTGTTTGTTAGTTAGTTTGTTTGTTAGGTAGTTAGTTTGTTTGTTTTGTTACTTAGTTAGTTTGTTTGTTTGTTAGCTTGTTTGCTTGATTGGCTTGTTCGTTTGTTTGTTAGTTTGTTGTTTGTTTGTTGTTTGTTTGTTTGTTTGTTAGTCAGTTAGTTAGTTTATTTGTTAGATTGTTTGTATGTTTGATTGATTGGTTTGTTTGTTTCTTAGTTAGATTGTTTGTTTGTTAGTTAATTAGTTAGTTTGTTTGTTCGTTTGTTAGTTAGTTAGTTAGATTGATAGGTTTCTTTGTTTGTTTGTTAGTTTGTTTGTTTGTTTATATGTTTGTTTGTTTGTTCGTTCGTTAGTTAGTTAGTTAGTTAGTTAGTTTGATAGGTTTGATTGTTTGTTTGTTTGTTCGATTGATTGTTTGTTTGTTTGATTGATTGTTAGTTTGTTTGTTAGATTGTTTGTATGTTTGATTGATTGGTTTGTTAGTTAGTTAGTTAGTTTGTTTGTTTTGTTACTTAGTTAGTTTGTTTGTTTGTTAGCTTGTTTGTTTGATCGGCTTGTTTGTTTGATTGGCTTGTTTGTTTGTTAGTTTGTTATTTGTTTGTTGTTTGTTTGTTTGTTTGTTTGTTTGTTTGTTTGTTTGTTCGTTTGTTAGTTAGTTAGTTAGTTAGTTTGATAGGTTTCCTTGTTTGTTTGTTTGTTCGATTGATTGTTTGTTTGTTTGATTGATTGTTAGTTTGTTTGTTAGTTTGTTTGTATGTTTGATTGATTGGTGTGTTTGTTTCTTAGTTAGTTAGTTTGTTTGTTAGTTAATTAGTTAGTTAGTTAGTTCGCTTGTTATTTAGTTAGTTAGTTTGATAAGTTTCTTTGTTCGTTTGTTTGTTTGTTAGTTAGTTTGTTTGTTTGTTTGTTTGTTTGTTTGTTAGTTTGATTGTTTGTTTGTTCGTTTGTTTGTTTGTTTGTTTGTTAGTTTGTTTGTTTGTTTGTTTGTTTGTTTGTTAGTTAGTTAGTTTGTTTGTTTGTTTGATTGTTCGTTTGTTTCTTCGTTTGTTTCTTTCTTTGTTTGTTAGTTTGTTTGTTTGTTTGATTGTTTGTTAGTTTGTTTGTATGTTTGATTGATTGGTTTGTTTGTTCCTTAGTTAGTTTGTTTGTTTGTTAGTTAATTAGTTAGTTTGTTTGTTCGTTTGTTAGTTAGTTAGTTAGTTTGATAGGTTTCTTTGTTTGTTTGTTAGTTTGTTTGTTTGTTTGTATGTTTGTTTGTTTGTTTGTTCGTTCGTTTGTTAGTTAGTTAGTTAGTTTGATAGGTTTCCTTGTTTGTTTGTTAGTTAGTTTGATGGTTGGTTTGTTAGTTAGTTTGTTAGTTTGTTTGTTTGTTTGTTTGTTTGCTTGTTTGTTTGTTTGTTTGTTTGTTTGCTTGTTTGTTTGTTTCTTTGTTTGTTTGTTTGTTGATTCTTTGTTGTTTGTTTGTTTGTTTGCTTGCTTGTTTGTTTGTTTGTTTGTTTGTTTGTTTGTTCGATTGATTGTTTGTTTGTTTTATTGATTGTTAGTTTGTTTGTTATTTTGTTTGTATGTTTGATTGATTGGTTTGTTTGTTTCTTAGTTAGTTTGTTTGTTTGTTAGTTAGTTAGTTAGTTTGATAGGTTTGTTTGTTTGTTTGTTTGTTTTTTAGTCAGTTAGTTAGTTTATTTGTTAGATTGTTTGTATGTTTGATTGATTGGTTTGTTTGTTAGTTAGTTAGTTTGTTTGTTTTGTTACTTAGTTAGTTTGTTTGTTTGTTAGCTTGTTTGTTTGATTGGCTTGTTTGGTTGATTGGCTTGTTTGTTTGTTAGTTTGTTATTTGTTTGTTGTTTGTTTGTTTGTTTGTTTGTTTGTTCGTTTGTTAGTTAGTTAGTTAGTTAGTTTGATAGGTTTCCTTGTTTGTTTGTTTGTTCGATTGATTGTTTGTTTGTTTGATTGATTGTT
>NC_135015.1:2127500-2132500 GCF_051020955.1 Megalopta genalis | reverse complement strand
TTTGTTTGTTTGTTCGATTGATTGTTTGTTTGTTTGTTTGTTTGTTTGATTGATTGTTTGTTTGTTTGTTTGTTTGCTCGTTTGATAGTTAGTTAGTTAGTTAGTTTGATAGGTTTCCTTGTTTGTTTGTTTGTTCGAATGATTGTTTGTTTGTTCGATTGATTGTTAGTTTGTTAGTTTGTTTGTATGTTTGATTGATCGGTTTGTTTGTTTCTTAGTTAGTTTGTTTGTTTGTTAGTTAGTTAGTTAGTTCGATAGGTTTCTTTGTTTGTTTGTTTGTTTATCTGTTTGTTTGTTTGTTAGTTAGTTTGTTTGTTAGGTAGTTAGTTTGTTTGTTTTGTTACTTAGTTAGTTTGTTTGTTTGTTAGCTTGTTTGTTTGATTGGCTTTTTCGTTTGTTTGTTAGTTTGTTGTTTGTTTGTTGTTTGTTTGTTTGTTTGTTTGTTTGTTAGTCAGTTAGTTAGTTTATTTGTTAGATTGTTTGTATGTTTGATTGATTGGTTTGTTTGTTTCTTAGTTAGATTGTTTGTTTGTTAGTTAATTAGTTAGTTTGTTTGTTCGTTTGTTAGTTAGTTAGTTAGATTGATAGGTTTCTTTGTTTGTTTGTTAGTTTGTTTGTTTGTTTATATGTTTGTTTGTTTGTTCGTTCGTTAGTTAGTTAGTTAGTTAGTTAGTTTGATAGGTTTGATTGTTTGTTTGTTTGTTCGATTGATTGTTTGTTTGTTTGATTGATTGTTAGTTTGTTTGTTATTTTGTTTGTATGTTTGATTGATTGGTTTGTTTGTTTCTTAGTTAGTTTGTTTGTTTGTTAGTTAGTTAGTTAGTTTGATAGGTTTGTTTGTTTGTTTGTTTTTTAGTCAGTTAGTTAGTTTATTTGTTAGATTGTTTGTATGTTTGATTGATTGGTTTGTTTGTTAGTTAGTTAGTTTGTTTGTTTTGTTACTTAGTTAGTTTGTTTGTTTGTTAGCTTGTTTGTTTGATTGGCTTGTTTGTTTGATTGGCTTGTTTGTTTGTTAGTTTGTTATTTGTTTGTTGTTTGTTTGTTTGTTTGTTTGTTTGTTTGTTCGTTTGTTAGTTAGTTAGTTAGTTAGTTTGATAGGTTTCCTTGTTTGTTTGTTTGTTCGATTGATTGTTTGTTCGATTGATTGTTTGTTTGTTTGATTGTTTGTTTGTTTGATTATTTGTTTGTTTGTTTGTTAATTAGTTTGTTTGTTTGTTAGATTGTTTGTTTGTTTTTTTGTTTGTTTGTTTGTTTGTTTGTTCGTTTGTTAGTTAGTTAGTAAGTTAGTCGGTTTGTTTGTTCGTTAGTTAGTTAGTAAGTTGGTTTGTTTGTTAATTAGTCTGTTTGTATATATGTCAGTTAGTTAGTTAGTTAGTTTGTTTGTTTGTTAGTTTGTTTGTTAGTTTGTTTGTTAGTTTGTTTGTATGTTTGATTGATTGGTTTGTTTGTTTCTTAGTTTGTTTGTTTGTTTGGTAGTTAATTAGTTAGTTTGTTTGTTCGTTTGTTAGTTAGTTAGTTAGTTTGATAGGTTTCTTTGTTTGTTTGTTAGTTTGTTTGTTTGTTTGTTTGTTTATGTGTTCGTTTGTTTGTTAGGTAGATTGTTTGTTAGTTAGTTTGTTTGTTAGATAGTTTGTTGGTTTGTTCGTTTGTTTGTTTGTTTGTTTGTTTGTTTGTTTGTTCGTTAGTTAGTTAGTTAGTTAGTTTGATAGGTTTCCTTGTTTGTTTGTTTGTTCGATTGACTGTTTGTTCGATTGATTGTTTGTTTGTTTGATTGTTTGTTTGTTTGTTTGTTAATTAGTTTGTTTGTTAGTTAGTTTGTTTGTTTGTTTGTTTTTTTGTTTGTTTGTTTGTTTGTTTGTTCGTTAGTTAGTTAGTTAGTTAGTTTGATAGGTTTCTTTGTTTGTTAGTCTGTTTGTTTGTTTGTTTATCTGTTTGTTTGTTTGTTAGTTAGTTTGTTTGTTAGTTAGTTTGTTCGTTCGTTTTTTTGTTTGTTTGTTCGTTTGTTCGTTTGTTCGTTTGTTCGTTTGTTCGTTTGTTCGTTTGTTCGTTTGTTCGTTTGTTCGTTTGTTCGTTTGTTCGTTTGTTCGTTTGTTCGTTTGTTCGTTTGTTCGTTTGTTCGTTTGTTCGTTTGTTCGTTTGTTCGTTTGTTCGTTTGTTCGTTTGTTCGTTTGTTCGTTTCTTCGTTTCTTCGTTTCTTCGTTTGTTCGTATGTTCGTTTGTTCGTTTGTTCGTTTGTTCGTTTGTTCGTTTGTTCGTTTGTTTGTTCGTTCGTTCGTTCGTTCGTTCGTTTGTTTGTTTGTTTGTTTGCTTGTTTGTTTGTTTGTTTGCTTGTTTGTTTGTAAGTTTGTTTGTTTGTTCGTTTGTTAGTTAGTTAGTTAGTTAGATAGTTTGATAGGTTTCCTTGTTTGTTTGTTTATTAGATTGATTGTTTTTTTGATTGATTGTTAGTTTGTTTGTTAGTTTGTTTGTATGTTTGATTGATTGGTTTGTTTGTTTCTTAGTTAGTTTGTTTGTTGTTTGTTAATTAGTTAGTTTGTTCGTTCGTTTGTTAGATAGTTAGTTAGTTTGATAGGTTTCTTTGTTTGTTATTTAGTTAGTTAGTTTGTTTGTTTGTTTGTTAGTTAGTTTGTTTGTTCGTTTGTTTGTTTGTTTGCTTGCTTGTTTGCTTGTTTGCTTGTTTGTTTGTTTGTTTGTTAGTTAGTTTGTTTGTTTGTTTGTTAGTTAGTTTGTTTGTATGTTTGCTTGTTTGTTTGTAAGTTTGTTTGTTTGTTCGTTTGTTAGTTAGTTAGTTAGTTAGATAGTTTGATAGGTTTCCTTGTTTGTTTGTTTATTAGATTGATTGTTTGTTTGATTGATTGTTAGTTTGTTTGTTAGTTTGTTTGTATGTTTGATTGATTGGTTTGTTTGTTTCTTAGTTAGTTTGTTTGTTGTTTGTTAATTAGTTAGTTTGTTCGTTCGATTGTTAGAAAGTTAGTTAGTTTGATAGATTTCTTTGTTTGTTAGTTAGTTAGTTAGTTTGTTTGTTTGTTTGTTTGTTAGTTAGTTTGTTTGTTCGTTTGTTTGTTTGTTTGTTTGCTTGTTTGTTTGTTTGTTTGCTTGTTTGTTTGTAAGTTTGTTTGTTTGTTCGTTTGTTAGTTAGTTAGTTAGTTAGATAGTTTGATAGGTTTCCTTGTTTGTTTGTTTATTAGATTGATTGTTTGTTTGATTGATTGTTAGTTTGTTTGTTAGTTTGTTTGTATGTTTGATTGATTGGTTTGTTTGTTTCTTAGTTAGTTTGTTTGTTTGTTAGTTAATTAGTTAGTTTGTTTGTTCGTTAGTTAGTTAGTTAGTTAGTTTGATAGGTTTCTTTGATTGTTTGTTAATTTGTTTGTTTGTTTGTTTGTTTATCTGTTTGTTTGCTTGTTAGTTAGTTAGTTTGTTAGTTAGTTTGTTTGTTCGTTTGTTTCTTTGTTTGTTTGTTTGTTTGTTGTTTGTTTGTTGTTTGTTTGTTTGTTTGTTTGATTGTTTGTTTGTCAGTTATCTATTTAGTTAGTTTGTTAGTTTGTTTGAATGTTTGATTGATTGGTTGGTTTGTTTCTTAGTTAGTTAGTTAGTTAGTTAGTTTATTTGTTAGTTAGTTAGTTAGATTGTTTGTTTATTTGTTTGTTTGATTGGTTTGCTTGTTTGTTAGTTAGTTAGTTTGTTTCTTAGGTAGTTTGTTTGATTTGTTACTTAGTTAGTTTGTATGTTCGTTAGCTTGTTTGTTTGATTGGCTTGTTTGTTTGTTAGTTTGTGTGATTGTTAGTAAGTTAGTTTGTTTGTTAGTTAGTCTGTTTGTTTTGTTAGTTGGTTAGTTTGTTACTTTGTTTGTTTGTTTGTTTGTAGTTTGTTTGTTTGTTTGTTGTTTGTTGTTTGTTGTTTGTTGTTTGTTGTTTGTTGTTTGTTTGTTTGTTTGTTTGTTCGTTAGTTAGTTAGTTAGTTAGTTTGATAGGTTTCCTTGTTTGTTTGTTTGTACGATTGATTCTTTGTATGTTTGATTAATTGGTTTGTTTGTTTGTTAGTTAGTTTGTTGGTTTGTTAGTTAGTTAGTTTGTTTGTTTGTTTGTTTGTTCGTTTGTTAGTTAGTTAGTAAGTTAGTCGGTTTGTTTGTTCGTTAGTTAGTTAGTAAGTTGGTTTGTTTGTTAGTTAGTCTGTTTGTATATATGTCAGTTAGTTAGTTAGTTAGTTTGTTTGTTTGTTAGTTTGTTTGTTAGTTTGTTTGTATGTTTGATTGATTGGTTTGTTTGTTTCTTAGTTTGTTTGTTTGTTTGGTAGTTAATTAGTTAGTTTGTTTGTTCGTTTGTTAGTTAGTTAGTTAGTTTGATAGGTTTCTTTGTTTGTTTGTTAGTTTGTTTGTTTGTTTGTTTGTTTATGTGTTCGTTTGTTTGTTAGATAGTTTGTTTGTTAGTTAGTTTGTTTGTTAGATAGTTTGTTCGTTTGTTCGTTTGTTTGTTTGTTTGTTTGTTTGTTTGTTTGTTTGTTTGTTTGTTTGTTCGTTAGTTAGTTAGTTAGTTAGTTAGTTTGATAGGTTTCCTTGTTTGTTTGTTTGTTCGATTGACTGTTTGTTCGATTGATTGTTTGTTTGTTTGATTGTTTGTTTGTTTGTTTGTTAATTAGTTTGTTTGTTAGTTAGTTTGTTTGTTTGTTTTTTTGTTTGTTTGTTTGTTTGTTTGTTCGTTAGTTAGTTAGTAAGTTGGTTTGTTTGTTAGTTAGTCTGTTTGTATGTATGTCAGTTTGTTAGTTAGTTTGTTTGTTAGATTGTTTGTATGTTTGATTGATTGGCTTGTGTGTTTCTTAGTTAGTTTGTTTGTTTGTTAGTTAATTAGTTAGTTTGTTTGTTCGTTTGTTAGATAGTTAGTTAGTTTGATAGGTTTCTTTGTTTGTTTGTTAGTTAGTTTGTTTGTTTGTTTATCTGTTTGTTTGATTGTTAGATAGTTTGTTTGTTTTTTTGTTTGCTTGTTTGTTTGTTCGTTTGTTAGTTA
>NC_135015.1:2117500-2120000 GCF_051020955.1 Megalopta genalis | reverse complement strand
TTGTTTGTATGTTTGTTTGTTTGTTTGTTCGTTCGTTTGTTAGTTAGTTAGTTAGTTTGATAGGTTTCCTTGTTTGTTTGTTTGTTCGATTGATTGTTTGTTTGTTTGATTGATTGTTAGTTTGTTTGTTAGATTGTTGGTATGTTTGTTTGATTGGTTTGTTTGTTTGTTTGTTTGGTTGTTTGTTTGTTTGTTCGTTTGTTTGTTTGTTAGTTAGTTTGATAGGTTTCCTTGTTTGTTTGTTTGTTCGATATATTGTTTGTTTGTTTGATTGATTGTTAGTTTGTTTGTTAGTTTGTTTGTATGTTTGATTGATTGGTTTGTTTGTTTCTTAGTTAGTTTGTTTATTTGTTTGTTAATTAGTTAGATAGTTCGTTCGTTTGTTAGTTAGTTAGTTAGTTTGATAGGTTTCTTTGTTTGTTTGTTAGTTTGTTTGTTGGTTTGTTTATCTGTTTGTTTGTTTGTTAGTTAGTTTGTTTGTTAGTTAGTTTGTTTGTTATTTGTTTGTTTGTTTGTTAGTTTGTTTGTTTGTTCGTTTGTTTGTTTGTTCGTTAGTTTGTTTGTTTGTTTGTTTGTTTGTTTGTTCGTTTGTTTGTTTGTTTGTTTGTTTGTTTGTTAGTTTGTTTGTTTGTTTGTTTGTTTGTTTGTTAGTTAGTTTGTTTGTTTGTTTGTTTGATTGTTCATTTGTTTCTTCGTTTGTTTCTTTCTTTGTTTGTTAGTTTGTTTGTTTGTTTGATTGTTTGTTAGTTTGTTTGTATGTTTGATTGATTGGTTTGTTTGTTTCTTAGTTAGTTTGTTTGTTTGTTAGTTAATTAGTTAGTTAGTTTGTTCGTTTGTTATTTAGTTAGTTAGTTTGATAGGTTTCTTTGTTTGTTTGTTTGTTTGTTTGTTTATCTGTTTCTTTGTTTGTTCGTTTGTTTGTTTGTTTGTTTGTTTGTTTGTTTGTTAGTTTGTTTGTTTGTTTGTTTGGTTGTTAGTTAGTTTGTCTGTTTGTTTGTTTGATTGTTCGTTTGTTTCTTCGTTTGTTTCTTTCTTTGTTTGTTAGTTTGTTTGTTTGTTTGTTTGTTTGATTGTTTGTTAGTTTGTTTGTATGTTTGATTGATTGATTTGTTTGTTTCTTAGTTAGTTTGTTTGTTTGTTAGTTAATTAGTTAGTTTGTTTGTTCGTTTGTTTGTTTGTTCGTTAGTTTGTTTGTTTGTTTGTTTGTTTGTTTGTTCGTTTGTTTGTTTGTTTGTTTGTTTGTTTGTTTGTTAGTTTGTTTGTTTGTTTGTTTGTTTGTTTGTTAGTTTGTTTGTTTGTTTGTTCGTTTGTTTGTTTGTTCGTTAGTTTGTTTGTTTGTTTGTTTGTTTGTTTGTTCGTTTGTTTGTTTGTTTGTTTGTTTGTTTGTTTGTTTGTTAGTTTGTTTGTTTGTTTGTTTGTTTGTTAGTTAGTTTGTTTGTTTGTTTGTTTGATTGTTCATTTGTTTCTTCGTTTGTTTCTTTCTTTGTTTGTTAGTTTGTTTGTTTGTTTGATTGTTTGTTAGTTTGTTTGTATGTTTGATTGATTGGTTTGTTTGTTTCTTAGTTAGTTTGTTTGTTTGTTAGTTAATTAGTTAGTCTGTTTGTTCGTTTGTTAGTTAGTTAGTTAGTTTGATAGGTTTCTTTGTTTGTTTGTTAGTTTGTTTGTTTGTTTGTTTGTTTGTTAGTTTGTTTGTTTGTTCGTTTGTTTGTTTGTTCGTTTGTTTGTTTGTTTGTTTGTATGTTTGTTTGTTTGTTTGTTCGTTCGTTTGTTAGTTAGTTAGTTAGTTTGATAGGTTTCCTTGTTTGTTTGTTTGTTCGATTGAATGTTTGTTTGTTTGATTGATTGTTAGTTTGTTTGTTAGATTGTTGGTATGTTTGTTTGATTGGTTTGTTTGTTTGTTTGTTTGTTTGTTTGTTTGTTCGTTTGTTTGTTTGTTAGTTAGTTTGATAGGTTTCCTTGTTTGTTTGTTTGTTCGATTGATTGTTTGTTTGTTTGATTGATTGTTAGTTTGTTTGTTAGTTTGTTTGTATGTTTGATTGATTGGTTTGTTTGTTTCTTAGTTAGTTTGTTTATTTGTTTGTTAATTAGTTAGATAGTTCGTTCGTTTGTTAGTTAGTTAGTTAGTTTGATAGGTTTCTTTGTTTGTTTGTTAGTTTGTTTGTTGGTTTGTTTATCTGTTTGTTTGTTTGTTAGTTAGTTTGTTTGTTAGTTAGTTAGTTTGTTTGTTTGTTTGTTTGTTTGTTTGTTGTTTGTTCGTTTGTTTGTTAGTTTGTTTGTTTGTTTGTTTGTTTGTTTGTTCGTTTGTTTGTTTGTTAGTTAGTTTGATAGGTTTCATTGTTTGTTTGTTTGTTCGATTGATTGTTTGTTTGTTTGATTGATTGTTAGTTTGTTTGTTAGTTTGTTTGTATGTTTGATTGATTGGTTTGTTTGTTTCTTAGTTAGTTTGTTTATTTGTTTGTTAATTAGTTAGATAGTTCGTTCGTTTGTTAGTTAGTTAGTT